>NC_056728.1:32538875-32738875 GCF_019279795.1 Protopterus annectens | reverse complement strand
TAGGTTTCATAAAACACTTTCTGATGTGAAGATAATGAATGATTTATGGGCCAACCTCTGCCAAAGTTAGTAGGAATGGAGTAAGTGTTGTTTTATGCTTGTAAGCAAACTGGTTGTTTTTGTGAATGAAAGAACTGCGTGATGCATTTATTTTCTGAAGAAACTTTTTGTTATCCCTTGAAAGTAAACCTGAGATTTAAAACAAAGGATAATTACTTTATGACCTGTTTATATTACAGTCTAACCAAATGTGATACAAGATGTGTATATATATATATATATATATATATATATATATATATATATATATATATATATATATATATATATATAAAGTTTACACACCCCTGTTAAAATGCCAGGGTTTTGTGATATAAAAAAAAGAGACCACAATAAATAATTTCAAAACTTTTCCCACCTTTAATGTGACCTATAAACCTGGACAATTCAATTGAAAAACAAATCTGTTAGAGGAAAAAATATAAAAAATAAAAAACGTACAATACACTGGTTCTGCATGTGTGCACACCCTTAAACTAATACTTTATTGTGTGTGCACACCCTTAAACTAATACTTTGTTGAAGCACCTTTTGATTTAATTACAGCATTCAGTCTTCTTGGGTATACACCTGCCATCAATTAAAGAGACTCTGATTAACCCCAAATAAAGTTCAGCTCTCCTAGTAGGATTTTCCTGACATTTACTCATTTGCCTGCAACAACAAAAGCCATGGTTTGCTGAGAGCTTACAAAGCATCAAAGGGATCTCATTGCTGAAAGGTATCATTCAGGAGAAGGGAACAAAAAAATGTTCACAGCATTGGATGTACCATGGAACAACAGTGACGTTGCAAAGAACTGTACATCCCTCCAAAATTGATGAAAAGACAAGACGAAAACTGTTCAGAGAAGCTGCCAAGAGACCTACAGCAACATTGAAGGACCTGCAGGAATTTTTGGCAAGTACTGGTTGTGTACTGCATGTGACAACAATCCCCTATTCTCCATATGTCTGGACTATGGGGTGGGGTTGCAAGACAGAAGCCTTTTCTTACACAGAAAAACATCCAGGCCCAGCTAAAATTTACAAAACAATACTTTAAGTCTCCCAAAAGCATGTGGGAAAATGTGTTATGGTCTGATGAGACCAAGGTTGAACTTTTTGGTCACAATTCCAAAAGGTATGTTTGGCGCAAAAACGACACTTCACATCACCAAAAGAACACCATCCCCACAGTGAAGCATAGAGGTGGCAGTATCATGCTTTGAGGTTGCTTTTCTTCAGCTGGAACTGGGGCTTTAGTCAAGGTGGATGAAATTATGAACATTTCCAAATACCAGTCACATTTGGCCCAAAACCTTCAGGCATCTGCTAGAAAGCTGAAGATGAAGAAGAATTTCACCTTTCAGCATGACAGTGACCCCAAACATATATCCAAATCAATAAAAGAATAGCTTCACCAGAAGAAAATTAAAGTTTTGGAGTGGCCCAGCCAGAGCCCAGACCTAAATCCAATAAAAAAAATCTGTGGGGAGACCTGAAGACGGCAGTTAACAGATTTGGAGTGCTTTTGCAAGGAAGATTGGGCAAATATTGCCAAGTCAAGATGTGCCATGCTGATAGACTCCTAACCAAGAAGACTGAATGCTGTAATTAAATCAAAAGGTGCTTCAACAAAATATTAGTTTAAGGGTGTGCACACACAACAAAGTATTAGTTTAAGGGTGTGCACACTTATGCAACAAGCATATTGTACATTTTTTATTTTTTATATTTTTCCCCTAACAGATTTATTTTTCAATTGAATCGTACAGGTTATAGGTCACATTAAAGGTGGGAAAAGTTTTGAAATGATTTATTGTGGCCTCATTTTTTATTTCACAAAAAACAGGCATTTAGCAGTTGTCTGTAAACATTTTATATCCACTGTGTGTGTGTGTGTGTGTGTGTGTGTGTGTGTGTGTGTGTGTGTGTGTGTCTGTGTATATATATATATATATATATATATATATATATATATATACAACACACACACACACACACACACACACACACCATATATGGGATTACCTAAAATTACCTACAATAACGTAAGACTGACAGTAAAAATATCTAAACACAAAAAAATTGAAGTTATACTAGGGAAGTGTTTATGCCTTTGTTTCCGTATTATATGACCGTGGAATTGGTATGCATAATTAGAAGGGGCACACATTCCACATGGGGGATGTATAGGCACTGGATTTGAATATAGTTAGGTTTTGTCAATATTTTGAGTTTGTATGTTTTTCAGTTTTAAATTTTGTAGTTTAGACATTTTTCTTTATATGTTTTTGCTATCCATCTTATACTTTTTTGAATCATTTTAGATAATCCTGTGTGTGTGTGTGTGTGTGTGTGTGTGTGTGTGTGTGTGTGTGTGTGTGTGTGTGTGTGATTGTGTAGAAGACTGAAAAAACAAAAGTATGAATCCCAAAATACTAAAAACTCAAAATACTGAAAACATTTTCAATGCAGGAGCAATCTCCCCTGTACCCTTCATGTGGGGGGGGGCTGTGCCCCCCACACCCCTTGCTAATTATATATACCAAACTCCAAGATGGCACAACAGTGGAGAAGGGGCAAAATCCATCCTTCAGTATTTTTAATTTTCAGTATTTTAGGATTCAGTCTTTTGTTTTTTCAGTCTTCTGATTTAGACCAATATGTGTATATATATATATATATATATATATATATATATATATATATGTGTGTGTGTGTGTATTTGTGTGTATTTGTGTACTTCGACCCATCAAAAGCTCACTTTTGCAAATTGCAAGTGAGTGAATCCACTTCAGCAAAAGTGGATTCCAGCGAAAATGACCTTTCACGAATTTCACTTCAATGATCCACAGAAAAAGAAAAAACAGAAACAAAACACACTACACACATTTTTGCAGGGGGACAAGCCCCCCTGCACCTCCATACTCCCACTACTTAAATATACCAACTCCGAGATCGCACTACAGTGGGGAAAAGTGTATATTCCCTTACCCTACTGTACCATACTTAGATGAAATAAAATTCGTGAAACTGCATTTTCACTGAAATGCACTTTCACTGAAGTGTATTTGCTCACTTTCGATTTTCAAAGGTGAGCTTTCGATGGGTTGAAGTATACCCATATATATATATATATATATATGTATATATATATATATATATATATATATATATATATATATATATGTGTGTGTGTATATATATATATATATATATATATATATATATATATATATATAGATATATATATATATATTATTTATTGTGCTGTGTGCATTGAAGTCCTACAGATGTAAGTGTTATGCAGTTTTGTTGCTGCAGATTATTTTAGAACAGTCCTGGTTTGCTGTCTCTGATGTGCATTGTGGTCTTATTCCTCTGTGTGGATTATTTCCATATGTACTGCGGATATGCTGTTATCTTAGTGCAGCCTTTCCTAAGCAGCAGTAGTGGATGTTGACTTTTAAATGTGAGTTGGCCTTTTATCGGTGTTTCTTCGTGCAATGACTGTACACACAGATACTATGTGTCTGAGTCTCACTGTTAATAGGAAAAACATTTTGTTGTAGGTGACATTGAATTAGTGCAGTACAGTTAAATACGCATATAGAATAAATAAAATAACACAGGATTTAAATACTTTACATGGATGGATAGATATTTAGCAGCTGCGGTGTAATACTAAAAATGTTTGCCTTTAGATCTGGAGTGAAAATGTTCAGGTTTTCATGATTACTTAACGACAAGATAGATGCATTAGAAAGCAAAAGTAATTTGGCTGTTATGTAAATATGCTGTTAAAATGCAGCTGAAGTTCTAGAACATGCAAGTCAAAGATATAGCTGCAGTGCAAGACTATTGATTAAAGCCCTGCTACTTTAAAAAATGAAGTGCACTTGCACATGAAATATAGCAAAAGTTGATCATCTCTGTACCCTTCTTGAAGGATTTTTACCTCAGCATGGGGAGCCATATTCTGAAACACATGTTAACTTTGTGATAGCTGTACTTTGGTGTAGAAGGAATAATCCAAGGTATGATAGTCTGAGACTTGGTACTTCTTCCCCATATTGGCACATTGACAACTTGTTGTATTTTCACCATGTTGGTACATATGATCTCACTGTTTTAAGGATCACAATTGCAATCTGCAGAATTTCAACAGGAATTATCCAAAGTATGATAGTCTGAGACTTAGTGTTTATTCCCCATATATGGCACACTGTCAACTTGCTGTATTTTTCCCCATGTTGGCACATATGGTCTCATTGTTCTAAGGATCACAGTTGGAGTCTGCAGAGTTTCAGCAGGATTCATTTTATAATTAGAGGGCTTTTCTGTATAATCAGCTTATGAAAGCTCACTGTTGTATGCAGGTTTGGATACTGTGCTTGGTAAAGGCTAGCAATAAAATTGAGCCACTTCGGAGAAGGGCTACTGGCTAAAATGAGAAACACTTTCCCAGAACCTGAATTTGACAAATAATAAGGAAATATGTTCTTACTAGATATCAAAAAAGGAGACAGTATGTTCTAAAAATTAGAATCATGTAAGGCTAAGATAACTGAGATGCATTTTATCAATATATTTGTAAATGGCAGTTGTTTAAAATACAAGAAGTTTAACAAATCAGAGCAAAGTTTAAATATGAGAATGCTGAAAGCCATGATGTTATGTTGTCCCTATCTCGCCTTCGTTCTTGCTGGTTGGGTTCAGAGCCGATCCTCGGCTCTGACACAGCTGTATACTAAAGCTTGAGAGCTTTTACTGGCTCGAGGCTAGCCCCTATCCCAAAATGCCTAGCAGGAGTTACCCAGATCTCGTTTGCCACTTGCAGCGTCGAGATTGCTGGATACTGGCTCAGGGTAAGTGTTTTTCTTTTTTGACTAAATTTGAATAATTTGTTAAATATTCTGTGTTCAAGAGTTTCTTCTTCAATTAGTGTTATTTAGAACCTTCCGTTTTTGGTTGTTGTTGTTGTGGCCATCGTTTTCCTGTTGGCCTACTTGTTTTTCCTTGCAAACCAGTTTAACTTAGAGGGTTCTCCTTCCCCTCAGTCCCGTTCTTTGTTAGAGGGCTTTCCCCTTATTCCCTTCTTTTCTAGGAGCTGCAGTTTAAATTAGAGGCTCTCCTCGTTTGGGGGAGTTCACCGTTTTAGCTTAGAGGCTCTCCCCCTTCGCTCCTTCCTTCTAAAAACTTGTTTATCAGGTTTTAGCCTTGTGCCTTTTTAGTTATTATTATTTGCTGGCATACTTGCAGTGTAACTATGTGTAAGGATTCCACTAAAGAGACAAAACCTTCAGGTTTTAAGAAGTGTGACTCGTGCTGCCAAAAGATGTCCCTTACGGATGGGCATACGAGCTGTGTATATTGTTTAGGGGGTGTACGCCTTCAGGACTCGTGCTCTATATCCCATGCTTTCAGTTCTCGGGTCCTGCAGGAGAGAAAAAAATAAACTGATTTTGCGAGGCTTATTAAAGGGCCCCTTCGATGCCTCCATGGAAGGGACTCAGCCAACAAAAAAACAGGACAAATCCACCAAGCCATCATCCTCGTCGGCTCTGACATTGGAGTCATCCAAAGGAAAAAACAAATCTTCAGCATTGTCGGATCCGAGTGTTGGTTCTAACAAGGCTCTTTCTCCGGCAACTCTATCAGTAGTCTCGAAGCCAGTCAGGACTCACAAGAGAACCATGTCTCCCTCTCTGGAACCTGTGCAGTCTGTTCCACAATCACCACTTTTACAATCTGTGGCAGGCAGTCAACGGTCTTCCACCCGTTCCTCTTAGTCATCCAGGAGCCTTTCGGATGATGATGTGGAGAGGGTGGTGAAGAGGCTTCTCAAGACACCAGCATTAGAAAAAATATTATCGAGCCCAGCCCATATGGAACTGGTGCTGACAGTCCAACCAACATCATTATTGATTCCTCCTCTGACTATCTTGAGTTCGGAGCCAGAGTGCATGGAAGTTGTGGTGGTGGAACCATTGGTTCCGATAACCTCCAGTCTCTCGGTTCCGACTTCCGCTCCGATCTCCTCATTATCCCCATTCCATTGAGGGATCTGGGGGCCAATGCTCCCTCGTCAGCTCCGAGGGGGGGGGGAGTGGTATCGGACCCTTGTCCGACCCTACTCTTCCTCTCGGGGTTTTGGCACAGGTGAGCTTGGCTCCCACATCAGCCTTGGAGTCATCACCCTCGGTTCAGAAGAGATCTCCAGGCTCTTTGGAGCTGGAGACTTTTTCAGGCTGGGACCGCAGTGCCTTTGAGGTGATGATGAGTGTGCTGTCCTCTGAGACGGCTCCACCCTCGGCTCCATTGGCTCCTTCTCCTTCGGTGCTGGTGTTTCCTCCTCTGAATCTCCCTTCCTCCCGAAGCGTAGAGAACTCATGCTCCAGGAAGCCCCATTGGGCAACTCCACCTCTTCCGAAACCTCTCCAGAGCACCGTCGGAGGAGGTCTTTTGGAAGAGGACATGTAAGAGGAAGCATTTGGACTCCCCTGAGTCCCTGACTTCAGACACAGATCTGGAAGACTCAGAAGAGTCCCCACGGTCCCCCTGTGAGGATGTCTCATTTTCAGACATCGTAAAAATCCTTAGGCAGAGGGGTGACTGGAAGTCTCTTGCCCCTTCTGAGGTTAAGTCTATGTATCTGGATGCATTCGGTTCCCAACCCTCCACCTCCTGGGTTTCTCCGCAATTTGACCTACTGTTGGGCGTAGTGAGTCAGAAGGCGTGGAGCTTTCCAGAGACTATGGAACCAATTCCGCAGAGGCACGAAACATTTATAACTGCACCAGATGACAAGCTTTTTCTATCTAAGGACGTGCCTGTCAGTGCTATGGTGGTGGCAGCAGCCACTAAGAAGGAATTAGCGGAAACTTCTTCTGTCCATCTGCCGAACAAAGAGTCCCATACGATGGACAGGTATTGAAGCGTATGTTTTCTTCAGGGGCCTTTACAGCCAGGTCGCTGAATTATTTGTCCCACTTTACACATCTTCAGAGGGATCTCCACAAGTAGTTGGGAGATACCCTACAGGAACAGGATCCTACAGCTGCAAGAGCTGCAGACAAGGTGGCTTCTCAGCTTGCGACCTTGTCTTCTGTAATTAACTCCTCCATGTGGGTGATCTCTTATGCAGGAAATGGAGTGAGTAGGGGAGCAGGCACAGGAATTGCCTTGTGGAGACACTCCTGGATGCACCTTTGTCAATTTGCAGAGCCCTTCGTGTCCTCCTTTAGCAACACCCCCTTTGACAGCTCATCATTGTTCGGGCCTCAGGTACAAGAGACTCTTACCAGGTGTTAATGGGATGGCAAAACTCTCTCTGCTGTGGGAGTACATTTTTCCACTCCTAGGCCTTATCCTAAAGGTCAGTAGAGTGAGAAGATGCGGTTCTGGAAATCCCAGAGAGCTTTGCCTGACTCACGTGGAGATTTTTACCCTGGGGCAGTTGTGGAAATAATAATGGAAGACGCTGGTCTTGCGGCAGGGGGGTTGGCAGAATCAGGGTAATAGAGATACCTTCTCTGGTAGGCCCTTCCAGTGCTCCTGAAGGGAGGCCCGACTGTCCGCCTCTGGAGGCAGTCAGGGTCAGATTATCCTTGTACCCAAAAGCCTGGCAAACAATCATGGAAGATACATGGGTACTATCGATAATATCCAGGGGTTGCAAAATTCCCTTCTCCCAACCACCCCTTACAAAAAAACAAGAGTGCGTCCAAGATGCGATCAAGCAAACCTAGAAGTTCAAAGGTTGCTAGAAAAAAAGAGTCCTCCAGGAAGTCTCCGCAGAGCAAATCGAATCTGGATCTTCCTCAAGGTTCTTTTTAGTTCCAAAAACGACAGGGGACTGGAGGCCCATTTTGGGTCTTAGCAGAATGAATAAATCGGTCAAGAAAACAAAGTTTCAGATGGTAACACTGCAGTCCATTCTTCCCTTTTTGGGTCAGGACAATTGGATGTGCTCTGTCGATCTCCAGGATGCGCACTGCCACATAAAACTGGACAGGCGATCCAGGAGATATCTACGCTTCTGGATCAGAGCCAGTAATTAGCAGTTCAGTGCTCTGCCCTTTGGTCTCACCACAGCCCCAGGGTGTTCACCAAATGCATGGCAGTTGTTACGGCTCACCTGAGGCGTCTAGCATTCTGGGTGTATCCATATCTAAACGACTGGCTCCTTACTGCCACCACCGAGCATCAGCTAATCAAGGCAAGGGACTCCACAATTCACATTTGTTCATGACTAGGCATCACCATAAACTACGAAGATTCTGCCTTGTTGCCTTGTCAGTATATTACATTTATAGGGGGAGATTTAGACACAAGGGCTATGATAGCAAAGCTGCCTCAGGAAAGGGTGTCAGCCATTCATCGTCAAGTTTCAATCCTTATGGCAAAAAAGAGAATTCAGGCAAGATTTATTCTCAAAATCTTGGGTTTGATGGCTGCAGCAATTACTCTGGTCCCTATGGCGCATTTCCACATGAGAATTCTGCAGTGGCTCCTGTTTGCTCAATGGTCATTCCAGGATCTACCAATGTCAAATCAGATTTTAATCACGAAGTTCTGCAAGAAGAATCTAGAATGCTGGTTTCACTCCCCTCTGGTGACAATAGGCAGGCCATTTCTAACCCCCAGCCCATAGCCACAGTGACCACGGACACTTCCCAGATAGGGTGGGGGGGCATTATCTGAGACAGACTGTACAAGGGACTTGGCAGCAACACGAATACCATTTGTGCATCAGTGTCCTAGAGATGAGAGAAGTGCTTCTGGAGTTGCAAGCACTTCAAGACTCTCTACCTACAGGGACTATAGTAATTCAGACAGACAATATGTAGTATAGTACATCAACAAACAGGGGGGAAGCAGGTCTTATCCCTTGAGTCGGGAGGCTCCACACCTCTCAACCATACCGATTTACTCAGTTTTTACCGAGTTTTGGGGTCCAAATGAAGGAGTGCCATGATTTTTTTTAGTTATACTAATGTTTTCAAAGTTCGCACTGTCGGAGCTGACATCATCACATGCGTGATGACGTCAGCTCCATCAGGGCTATTAGCCAGTCTGAATTGAGCTCCTTGAGCTCAAGTCTTCATTTACGGTGAGTAGGAAACATTTGGATCATTATTAGCAGCAGCCAAGAGCAGGAACATGGTTACATGTATTACGCATTCATCGGACCGTTTTGGAGTTTGTATATAGCAGCTGCACTCATTGCAAGAGCGAGCAACAAGCAGGAGTGGATATATCTTTGCAGTTAACTGGAGTTATTTCAGCGAGCAGGACCGTTTCATAGCAGCCGCATGTTTGGGGCAAGCAGGAGTAGATTTATTATTCAACAAGACATCGCGAGTAGGATTGGAGTCAGGCAGATTAGCAGGTTTGGACCCAAGAAGTGTGTGTGTGTGTTTGTGTGTGTGTGTGTGTGTTTGTGTGTGTGTACAGGTTAAAAAGAGCCTAAAGTCCCTAGCCAGCATTTCTGAGCTTTGTCTAGATGTTTCAAGCTAAGAGTTGACAGCTAAGGCTTTGTTGTTTGTGCAGGCTTTTTGTGCTAAGAGTTGAGAGCTATGGTAAGAAGTGAGAACTGAATTCACTACATGATAGCCATTAAGTTTCAGTCTTCCTATGTTGTAGGGGACTGCTGATTTGGCATAGTGTTATGTTATTCTGACTGTAGTGCATAGGGTCCTGGGTTCAAGACTTGCCAGTGAAATGCATGGTGGTAACACAACATTTTATTCTAGCAACTTTCCAAAATTATATAAGCAATGTTTAAAATGTGTCCCTGGTAAGTCCCTAGCCACCATCACTTGTGAGCTTTGTCCAGTGTTTTCTTCTAAGAGTTGAGAGCTATGGTGAGAAGTGAGAACTGAATTTGTATTCCCCCATTATTGGCTTTGTTTGTCCAGATTTTTTGTGCTAAGAGGTTGAGAGCTATGGTGAGAAGTGAGAACTGAATTCACTAAATGATGGTCAATGAGTTTCAGTCTACCTTTTTTTCAGGAAACTGCTGATTGGCATAGTGGTATGTTGCTCTGACTGTAGTGCATAGGGCCCTGAGTTCAAGACTTGCCAGTGACATGCATGGTGGTAACACATTTTATTCTAGCAACTTTCCAGAATTATACAAGCAATGTTTAAAATGTGTCCCTGGTTTTTGACCTTTTGACCCCATCCAAAAAGATAAAAACGAAGTTGAAAATAAGTGTGAGAAGCTGTGCAAGATGCCAATGGTTTACACTACTGTCATTCTTTTTATAATGTGGGTGTAAAAGTAGACTTTTATGATGGAAATGTTCTGAATTGGGCAGTTTTGTCATTATTGTTTCATGCATTTTGTTTCATTGCCTACAGTACAGTCTACTGGAAAAATGTTCAAATAAATTTAAAATGTGCTCTGTCTAACAAGTGTGCTGTATTATACAAGGAATATTATAAAGTCAGGAAGGTGTATCAAAGAAAAGAACACGTATGTTTCTTGTTTTGTGTGCAAGGGGCCAGTGATTTGATAACATGCCAAAGGTAATCTTTATCCACCAATGGCCAGATGCATTTTCTTTGGATGTGGTGTATGGGTTTCAATGCTATTTCAATGAATGTGTGTTTCAAGGGCAGAAAAGTTTTAATGCCAACTCTATTTTCATTGTGAGATAGTATTGCTTTGTTTAGGAGATGTCTGTTAGTGTTTGTCCATTGTTGTGCTGCAAAATGTAAAAATAAAATCCAAATAATCATTGTAAAAGTAAAGCAGTTTGCACACATTAGTGTTTATGGTAAATGGGGAGAAATTGCCAGGTAATGGGACATTGGAATGGCTGCATGGGGACGCTGGTGCCATATTTTAGTTGTCTGTTCTTCAGTTTGCGTTTGAAATTTGGTATCCCACAATTTCATTGGAGTGGGTGGGGTTACTTAATTATGAATGCAAATTAGATGTTAATCAGCGTACAGATTTGTACCTATTTTTCATGGGCCTTGTCCAGATTTTTGATGTTTCCAGGTTGAGAGGTATGAGAGGCTCTATGAGTATGGCAATGGATGATGTCTTCCAAATGTTTTCTGATTGCAACACACATTTCAGGGAAGTCCAACATGATAGCGGACAAGCTCAGCAGGGCGATTCTGATACCTCACGAATGGTCCCTGACACAGAAAATTGCAGACTTGATTTTTCGCAAATGGGGCCAGCCATGCTTCATTCTTTTTGCCACCCCCCTCAACAACAAGTTCAGCAGGTACTTTGCCCTAGTCCCGCCACTGGGACAGTCACCCAGGGACCCACTTGTTCACAATTGGCCCCAAGACTTCTTTACACTTTTCCACCATCCTCCCCTGATCCCTAAGTTTCTTCAGAAAGCAAAGTTGCTGGATTGCAAGATAATCCTCACTGCCTGTTACTGGCCTCATCAGATGTGGTTCCCATTCCTTTGGCCGCATCTGCAGGGGGAGCCTTGGATCCTAGACCCAGTTTCAGACCTCCTCATGCATCAGTGGGGTGCGCTCCACCCTTCCTTCCAAACTTTCAAGCTGACAGCTTGGTTTCTCCACTTCCAGTCTTAGCCAGGCTTCCTGATATTTCCCCAGCAGTTCATCACATTTTGATTTCCTCCCACAAACCCATTACCAGAAAACTTTATGCTAGTAAATGGAAGAGGGTCTCTTGTTGGGCAACCATGAACGAGATTGATCCCTTTACTGCACCCATTTCAAAGATTCTCAAATTTCTTGCTGAAACCTTTGAGCGAGGAGCAGCTGCAGCTACTATCCGGGTTCAGCTGGCTGCCATTTCTAATTTTCATGTGGGAGAAATGGGCTCTAACGTTATGTCCCATAGGCTATGCAAAGCATTTCTAAGACCTCCAATAAGAGAAGCCCCCCTCTTGGGACTTAAATTTAGTTTTAGCGACTCCGATTCTTCCCCCCCCCCTTTGAGCCAGCTGCTACTTGTCCCCTTAAATGTCTGACATGGGCAACTTTTTTCTTGACTGCCATTACCTCAGCTAGGAGGGTTTCAGAATTACAGGCCTTATCAGTTCTTCCTCCGTACCTGATTTTCCACAAAGATAGAGTTTCTCTTAGAACCAACCCCTCCTTCCTCCCAAAGGTGTGTTCAGTGTACAACTTGAATCAATCCATAGAGCTCCCTGTATTCTTCCCCAGTCATGGCAACAAGGCAGAGTATAAGCTCCGTCAGTTGGATGTTCATAGACAATTACATTTTTATTTACACAGGACTAAGGACATCAGAAAATCCGACCAATTATTTATATCCTTTGCAGAGAATAGAAAAGGTTATTCAGTTTCAAAAGTGATTTTATCTAAGTGGCTTTCAGCCACCATCAACTACGTCTACAATTTGCAGAACAAAAAACTTCCAGGAAAAGTTAGGGGACATTCAACTAGGGCCTTGGCTACCTCTACTGCCTTTCAAGCCAAGCTGCCTTTAGATTCATTCTGTGCGGCAGCTACATGGGCTAATCCTCATACTTTTATCACTCATTACAAAGTAGATGTGGCCTCCCGGAACAGGGCATCCTTTGGTTCCACGGTCCTGAAGAGTCTTTTCCAGTGAGCCACCCAAGAAACAGGTGCTGGGGATGCTGTTCCAATCAGCAAGAATGAAGGCGAGATAGGGACAACATAATATACAGAAGTTATGTACTCACCATAATGTTCCATGTTTGTTGTTCTGTATCTTGCCTTACTTCTTGTGCCCCAACCTCCTTCCCCCTTCCTGGGAGATCAAGAGGCGTTCCTTCATTGACTATACTGGCTAAGTTTCCCTTTTACCATACCAGTTGGATAGACATAAACTTCCTTTCTATCCTCTTGCTGATTTACACCTTTATACACAGGTGTACTCTTATATGTGAAGTCTATTATATTTTTCTTGCATAATCTAGTGTTTTTGGGCTATCACAAATGAGATCTGGATAACTCCCGCTTGGTATTTTAGGAAAGGGACTAGCCTCGAGCCAGTAAAAGCTCTCGAGCTTTAGTATATGACCGAGTCGGAGCTGAGGATCGGCTCCAAACCCAACCAGCAAGAAGGAAGGCAAGCTCAAGGACAACAAACATGGAATGTTGTGGTGAGTACATAACTTATTTTTTTGGAACATGTCTTTGCTGTACCTAACCAATAGCAACCAAAATGTACTTGTATAACCTTTGTGAATCCATAGGTTGGATCTGATGTCGGAGTCCTACAGGTCTCAAAGCTCAGGAACTTCCCAGAGAAGTAGGGTCATCATTGTGGATTTTAAGAGAGCAGCAGAGTTGTGAAATACTGTATGTAAATATCCAACGGGCTTTGTTTTTATATATATGTATACACACACACACACACACACATATATATATATATATATATATATATATATATATATATATATATATATATATATATATTTCTATATATGTATGTCTCATGGCTCAGAGGATAGTATTGCCGCCTCACAGCAAGAGGTTCTTCATTGAGGGTTCCTTCTGCATGTTGTTCTTGTGTTTGCATGGGTTTTCTCCAGGTGCTACAGTTGTCTCACATTCCATAAACCTGTAGTAGATGGATTGGTCGCACTAAATTTACCATATGTGTGAGTGTACATACATGTGTCTGTGGTATGGAAGAACAACTGTGGCAGGGTTAGAAATCCATCTGTGTGAACCTTGGTTGTAGATTGCCACTGCTGAAGTGACACCCCCAACACGTGCAGAAACTGGGGAAAAAGGGTTGTGGATGGGTGTGTGTGTGTGTGTGTATAAACACACACACACACACACATATATATATATATATATATATATATATATATATATATATATTCTCAAAAAAACTCAATAACGAAGAGAGCAAACCATGGAAAATGGTAGATAACGATACCATATATCTTAATCACTGGATCAGTCTGTTTAAAATATTTCCAACAAGCAGTCGAAAGTTTCAAAGTTCTTTATTCCAAAGCACAAATAAAATCCAAGTAAAAATGGTAAGCGCTTTCACCTGTGGGCTTCGTCAGACCTAATAACATTTCTAATACAATGACATTTAAATAGTAATATTAACCGGGAATCTGTAGAAGTAAATCAAGTCTTAAAGTGCTAAGTGCCTATTTCTCAGCAATGATGTTTCAAAAAATATATATACACATATATAGAGCAGATAGCAACTACTTATAAGACAACATACAATAACATTCATTCATCAATGCATGTATAAATATACTAAATATATCAAATAAACAAAGTAAAAACCATATTCAGTGCCCATTTCATTGAGAAAGATGTCTTAAAAGACAAATATAGAAAATATATATAAGGCAAATGGTAACTACTTATAAGGCATCATACAATATAGTTCATTCATCAGTGCATACATGGATATACTGAATATATTAAATCCGCAGAATGATAAAGCCATTACCATATAAAATTCCATATAAAACATATTTAAAAACTCATTAATTAATAAATATATGTATATAAGACTATATAAATATTTTAAATAAAATATCATATATAGAGATAATGTTAATAGAATACATTTAGAAAATAAAATCTAACACATTTAATATATATGATGTGTAAATCCATTAAATATCATTTGCGTAACCTACGCGATTTTAAAAATGGTTTTGGAATTTTATATGGTAATGGCTTTATCATTCTGCGGATTTAATATATTCAGTATATCCATGTATGCACTGATGAATGAACTATATTGTATGATGCCTTATAAGTAGTTACCATTTGCCTTATATATATTTTCTATATTTGTCTTTTAAGACATCTTTCTCAATGAAATGGGCACTGAATATGATTTTTACTTTGTTTATTTGATATATTTAGTATATTTATACATACATTGATGAATGAATTTTATTGTATGCTGTCTTATAATTAGTTGCTATCTGCTTTGTATTTGTGTATACATATATTTTTTAAAATGTCATTTCTGAGAAATAGGCACTTAGCACTTTAAGACTTGATTTATCTCTACAGATTCCCGCCTAATATTACTATTTAAATGCCATTGTATTTGGGATGTTATTAGGTCTGACGAAGCCCACAGGTGAAAGCGCTTACCATTTTTACTTGGATCCCGTTTGTGTTTTGGAATAAAGAACTTTGAACCTTTCGACTGTTTGTTGGAAATATTTTAAACAGACTGTTTCAGTGCTTAAGATATATGGTATCGTTATCTGCCATTTTCCATGGTTTGCTCTCTTCGTTATTGAGTTTTTTTGAGATTATTGTTGTTGCTTTCAACGGAGGAGCATCTACTCCACTACGGCACTTATTGGACTGTATATATATATATATATATATATATATATATATATATATATATATATCTTCTTCAGCTGTTCTTTTAATAGCACCATGTTGTCTTCCTTATTGAATTGTGGTTTCTCTTATTGAAACAAAACTCTGTCTTCTCACCTGAGATTCAGTTTCGCAGCAGATATTGTCGTAAACACATCAGCTTTTTAGCTATGCATCAGACTGAAGCAAGTTTATGTGTTAACAGTGTTGCTTCTTGCAGTGGTGTACCTATGGTAGTAAACCTCTTACTCATTTTACCAGGCAGGGTCATTGCAACATTGTTTATTGAGTAGCTGTATACGCACTGTTTTAATAATGAAATAAATGTGTTAATTTCAGTTTTGCATTAATCCTCCCCATTTGATGAATAGTATCAGCTTGACTTTCCTGCATAATTTTGAGTGATTTTAATTTGCATTTCATTCTCAGTGTGCTACTTGTTCTGATCCAGGTAATGCCTCATTTTTTGTCTGATTGCAGACATATGTCCGGGATATCTACCCCTTCCGAAGGTCAGTTTCACCACAGCTCAATCTTGTGCACATGCTTCCAGAGAAGGGTCAGGAACTTATACAGAAACAGGTTAGTAACCTGAACTTTATACTTTTGTAGCAATCTTCATTGGTTGAATTTTCTTTCTCTTTCCAAGTGTATGTTTGGATGCACTGAGTATTTTTGTAGAAATTAGTTTAGACTTCTGTTCCCATCATTTGTAAGCAGAGCTGTCTATGTTCATAGGCAAACTAGGCAGCTGCCATGCCCTTTGGCTTGGGGAGGTTTTATGATTTTATTAATTAGTTTTCAGTTTATTTATGGGGGAGATAAATAAATTAAACAGGAAAGGCATCCCTAGCTAAATGGTGCTCCTATAGGGGAAAGTATTGACTTCTTAGTTGTTCCTGTGTTATGGCAAGGATTAAAAAAAATTGCAAATTTATTAGCCAGGTGCAATGTAATTGGTCAATCAATTTGTTGAGGTTTTTACTCAGTGACACACAAGAACCAGTAGAAATCCTGCACAAGTTAAACAGTTAACTTACTTTGAGATTATAACAGAAGAAACGGCCTGCAATAATGTGATTTTTTTTTAAGAACCTAGCAGGATGTTGTCATTTTCATTCATTCCTTAACTAAAGGGTCTTGAATTTGACCTCGGACCAGCTTAAACGCATTTCTTCCAGAGTCTTGGATCCAACTCTCGAGCTTCTCCCCTTACCCATAGTGCCCCTAACTCCTGTATTATCTCAGATCTTGTTTGCCACTTTTACGGTTAAGACATGTATCACACTCTTTTGAGCTTGAGATTTATTATCACAGAAATTTTTGTGATTAAAAGTAGAACTTATTTAGTTTTCCTTTTATGTGTTTTCTATATTTCTGTATATCCCTATCATCCCTTTATGTGTACACCTCAGCGACCTTTGCCTTACGGTCACTCAGTTATTTAGCACATTTTGCCAATTACAGAGAGACTTAGTTAAGGAACTCTTTAAGTCTAGTACCAGGTCCATGTTGGTGGATGAACAGATACAGTTTTCTTCGCAGCTGGCCACCCTTCATTCGATCTTTAATGCTTTCATAAGGTTAATCTCTCCTGCAGCTTGTGGATTCAGCCATAGCCATCTTGCTTGCATGTGGTTGTGACTTTGTGAAGCCCTTGAAGTCTTCTTTCATCAGTACTCCCTTTGACGGATCTTCTTTGTTTGAGCCCACATTAAAAGAAACAATTTCCCGTAGTGAGCAAACTGGAAAGACCCTGTCTGCTGTGGGAATCCACTTTTCTGTCCCGCAAAGATCCTTTTCTAAAAGTCGGCACTGTGGAAAGAAGACATGGGACCTTTTCAAGACTCAAGAAGGGAAATTTCTCCCAGAGGCAGAGGGGAAATTCTAGTGAAGATGTCGTTCTTGCAGCAGAGGGGGTCTACAAAATCAAGGGTATCAAGATTCTTTTTCAGATAGACCCTTTCATTTTGCCAGGAGGATTGTCTGAGTGTTCTTCTCGGGAGGTAGTTGAGGGCACTTATCTTTGCACCCGGAAACCTAGGCATCCTTCACAAAAGGCACTTGGGTGCAAAGAATTATATTCAGGGGATATTTCTTCCCCTTTTGACAAATTCCCCCACCCAAACAGAAAAATCTCCCCAATTTTCCACCCAGTCAGCAGGAGTTATCGCCTCTAGAAGTTCAAAAGCTGCTAGAGAAAAGGGTCATCCAGGAGGTCCCACCAGACCAGAGAGTATTCAGAACTTACTCAAGGTTCTTTTAATGCCAGAGAAAACAGGGGCGCTTAGGTACATTTTGGATCTCTGCAGTCTAAATCGGTTTGTTAAGAACTCTAAGTTCCTGTTGGGCATGGTTGAGTCTATTCAGCCTCTTCTGCAGAAAGATGATTGGATGTCCTTCATAGATCTCAAGGGTGCATGATATCACATCAAGATGAATAGGTGCTTCCAGAGATATCTGCACTTTTTACTGAGGGCCAATCATCAGTTCAGAGCCCTGCACATTGGGCTCAGTACAACCCCCCGGGTTTTCACCAAAAGTATAGCAGTGATAGCAGCACATCTGAGACTACTCAGATTCTGAATGTTTTCTTATCTAGGCAACTGGCTCCTCACCTCCCCAACCAGGCATCTCCTCAAAAAAGCCAGGAACTACTTACTCCAATTGTGCCAGTCTTTGGGGATCACAGTCAATAATTCCAAGTCCCATCTTCAGCTGGTTCAAGTCTTGGAGTTTATAGGAGCTTGCCTGGACATAACCAGTCAGTTGGCCTTTCTTCCTCCAAAACGTATATAGACCTTAAAATTGCATATCAGTCAGATTCTTTCACATCCTACTCCACCAGAAAAGTTGGTTCTTCAAGCCTTAGAGTCAATGGCTGCTGCAATTACCCTGCTACCAACTGCTAGTTTCCTTGTGCAAATTCTTCAATAGATTCTAAGAGTTTAGTGGTCGATTCTCCAACAGTCACTGAACTATTCTGTAAAACTTTCTCGGATTTGCAAAGACTCTCTACTTTGGTGGATTCCATCCATTGAAACATATCAGGGACAGTCTTTTGTACGTCCACCCCCAATGGCCACGGTGACTAAGGACACCTCCCAGTTGTGGTTGGGGGGGCATTTCTTGGACAGAATGTTCAAGGTGCATAGTCCCCGGAAGCGACCAGTTTGCTTATCAGTGTCCTAGAGAGCGGTCCTTTTAGTGTTGCAGGCCTTTCAGAGCTCTCTTACTCTAGGGTCAATTGCTGTATAAATGGACAACATGCCTGTGGTCTGGTGCGTCAACAAACAGGGGGGGAGCTAAGTACTACCCCCTTTGCTGAGAAGCAATGAGAATGTGGCAATGGGTGATCTCCGGCAACCACTTTCTTCTAGCAATACACATTCCGGGAAAATCCAGCGTTCTAGCTGACAAGCTAATCAGGACTGTTCTGATACCTCATGGGTGGTCTCTCAACCAAAAGGTGGTGGAGAGAATCTTGTGTCTGTGGAGGGTCAACTTTACTGTGACCTCTTTGCCTCTCCCCTGAACAACATGTGCAGCAGGTTATTTGCCCTAATCCTCCCTCAGGGGGAGTCACAGAGAGATGATGTAGTCTACGTTAGGCCCTCTAGTCTCTTGTACGCTCCCCCGCCCCTCAAATTTATCCTCATTGCCCCTTATTGGCCTCAGCAAGTTTGGTTCCCCTTTCTGTGGTCTCTCACCTCCTGTGTCCTCCAGGGACACTGGACCCCAGTGCAGATCTGATGTCTCATCCCACAGGGATGGTTCATGCATACATACCAGGTCTCAAGTTGACAGCATGTTTTCTCCAATTCCATTTCCATTTCCAAGCCTGGCTGTCTCAATATACCGCATATACTGTGGCAGTAACAGAAACCTGGTTAAAACCATACATATCTGACATTGAAGTTCTCCTACCCAGTTACAGTATCCTTTGCAACTATAGACTCCACAAAAAAGGAGGGGGTGTAGCATTAATTTATCGTGACTCCTACACTATTACTATCTGTCAAAAAACAGTCCCTAATTTTGGAAACATTGAATTGCTACGTACAACCCTTTACATTAATGGTAATAAACAATTATGTATTGCTGTACTATATATCCCAAGGCCAAAATATCCCTACACTGGAAGACTTTCTATCCAGGGCTAACCACAATATTTCCTATGAAACTATCATTCTTGGTGACACAAATATTAATTAGTAAAACTTAATCTGTAACTCCCCAACAAATAGTGTTAACCTGTACAGTTTTACACAGCTTATTACAAGTCCTACATGCATTCAAGCTACCCAAACAGAATCAATCTTAGCCTGGATGCTAGTCACTCACCATCATAAATACTCAAATAGTGATACCCACCCCAAACCCTTAAGGGACCACCTCCCAGCCTTTGCCCATAGAATACAAATTCAAATCCCCAGAACCCACTCCTACAGAACATCTAGAAACCTTACCAACTTCAACCAAAATATATTTATAAATACCCTAAAGGGTCACAACTTGAACCCAGTAAAAGTATTGCCATTGAATGTTGCTGTTAACAATTTCAACAGATTATTTCTTGATACACTTAACAGCTTAGCCCCAATTCTCATCAAACAGATAAAACAGCCATGCCTCCTGGCTAGCAAAATATACTAAACAAGCTCTTCTTTCTAGAGATTGAGCTGGGAAGGAATGGCAAAAAAACAAAACAAGAACCCACTAAATGAAACTATTTACAAACAACTCCGAAATAAGGCCAAATAATTAGTCACCAGTGATAAGAAAAAATATTTCTCTGTATAATTATCGGCCAAAAACACAATCTAAAAAAGGTCTGGAAATCACTTTCCTTCCTACTCAATCCTGGAACTTCACAAAACCCATCCCCTTATCCTGACAAAAGACCCACAACAACTTGCCAATACATTTAACTCTCACTTTATCAATGCCATCCTAAATCTACTCAAAGACACCTCTCCAAATACTAACCCAACAGTTATAATCTACAAACCCCTTCAAATCTTAGGGTAACCTCAACTCCCTTTCTTCACCCACCAGCAAAACATCTAACTTTGCCCCCTCTACTCCTCTTTTCTCTATACAACCAGTATCCACCTCTCTACTACTCAAAACTTCTCAGCAAATTAAAACCGTGCTCCCTCTCCACAGACAATCGACCATCCGAATATCTTAAACTTGCAGCCGAAGTTATAGCTTACCAGTTAGTATATTCATTAATCGCTGTATCTCAGAGTCATATGCCCCCCAACTTTGGAAAAAAATCCATCTTTACTCCATTACATATAGGTGGATTACCTATGATCTCTCTAGTTATCGTCCGATTTCTATACTGTCACTACTATCAAAAAATTTAGAAAATGCATACATACCGAACTTTTAAAGCATCTTTCTGATAATAACTTCCTTGAACCTACCCAGCATGGTTTTCGCTCCGCACATAGGACAACTGCATCCCTATTCTTTTTTACTGATACTGTGAATAAAGCCCTGGACGCTGGCCTACTTACCTCAGTCATCTTATTAGACCTATCCAAGACTTTTGATACAGTGTCACACTCTAAACTTTTGCAACACTTAGAAAAACTAGGTTGCTCCGCAAATTCCCCAACATGGTTATCTAGCTATCTAAATAACAGAAAACTATCAGTTAGGTGGCAAAATAAGCAATCCGAATACCTGCCCAATAATACAGGAGATCCCCAAAGATCTATTCTGGGGCCACTCGTTGTCAGTATATTCATTATTAATCTTCACAAAGCATCCCAGCAAAGTGCACTCATCCAGTACACCAATGATTCAAATATCATCTCCTCTTCCACCAATCTCTCCAATCTCCAAAATATTACTCAAAATGCCTTTACATCTGTTAATACCTGGCTAAATGATGCACAACCATTACTGAATCCCACAAAATCCAAGCTCCTGATTTTCTCAACAAAGTCTCCAGTTTCAGACTTCAAACTTTTCTGACAAAACAACACAGAAATTGAACTAGTGAAGACAGCAAAATTATTAGGCATAACTCTTGATGACAAATTCACCTTCGAGCAGCATATTCTCAATACAATAAAAAACTCAGTTCAAGCTTGGGAAACTCTATTGTCAAAAACTCTGTATGGACAAGCCAACTAATTAAAACTTGCTAACACTCTGCTTATCCCTTCCATCGTCTATGGAAGTCCCATCTTTACTAATCTTCACACATCCCTCTCCAACAAACTGCAGTATTGCTATTATAAAATAGCAAAATTTGCCTCTGGGATGTCTTACCGCTCACACCACTGTCAAGCCATCTCTGAATTTAATTGGCTTGAATTCCCTGTCTACCTACAGTGCACCCAACTAACCCTTGCACATAAATGAATATTCAAATCTAATAACTGTTCTGCACTCTACTATAGCCTACAGTCATACATTCCATCATGTAACCTACGGTCTACTAACAAGCACCAATTAAGTATAACCAAACCCAACAAAAGAGCTAGTCAAAGCGTATATTCTCACAGCATTGCTAAACTTTGTAATGATCTCTCTTCTTTCATCACTCAGGTAGATTTTTTAAAATCTTTTAAAAGCGCACTAAAAGACCACTATCTCAACAATCCTGTCTGTCACTGCCTAATTAAGTCTCAGCCACCATAAACTTTCAAATCTCTACCTTTTTCTTCCATAATACAATTATTCTGTTCTTCAGATTACTCCTAGCCAGTCACTGCTAATTAAAAATATATATATTTTTTAAATCTGTATTTGTTAATATTTCATAATATCTGTTTTGTTGACAGAATGTTAATGGTGTATTGAACTTACTTTCGCTTTTGTATTTATTGCAGTAACCAAGTAGCTGTTTTAGCTTTTGTAAATATCCATGTTTATTATCTTTATTATCTTTAAACAATTTGTATTAAAATGTTTGTGGAGCTTTTCTCCCTGGACCTCCAGTGAAAATGGGCCATCTGACCCAGTGGACTTTCCCTGTCAACAAATGTCAATAAAATAAAATAAATTAATAAATAAATAAATAATAATAATGGCTAGACATCCCAGGCTTTCTTCCCCGCCAAATTTTAATGTCATCTCAAAAAGCCTCAACTAGAAAAATATATAGAGTCCACAAAAATATCGGTAAGGTAACCAAGGCACGAAGTTGTTGTTCAAACACAGTCAAAACATCGATAGAATCCAGTATACTTTTATTATAAGTAGGTAAGCGGTTTCATGATAAATATATCACGTCTTCAGACCTTTAAAGAAAACATGCTGCCATCTCCATTTAAATATACTTAAACCAATAAAAACATAGCAATTAATCACTTAGGTAACCATCCTAAATAATTATATAATTATATATGCAAAGACATGCTTTATTTAAAACTACATTTAAGACCATATTTGAAAACATTTCAAAATACTTTGATTACAAATACTTTGATTAAAAACGTATGTATAGAAAACATTTAATATCTAACATTCATAAATAAATGATGATTTCATTTAAATAACCTCCTATTCTTCAAAACTGGCTTAAGTCGTATCCTCTCGTTAAGGCCCTTCCCTTTGTTAGCCCTTGACCTAATGATCCATCTGGTTTCAGAGGTCTCAGTTTGATTTCTTATATCTCCACCCCTATCACTAGAATTAATTTTTTCAACAACTAGAAAAGTAAATTTATGGTCATTCCTTTCAGAAGATATGTGTTTGGCTAATGCATTTGTTAAAACCCCATTCCTAATGATGAGTAAATGTTCTGTGATCCTAAACCTTAGCTGTCTGTCAGTTTTGCCTATATAGAAGGCAGAGCATAGTTCACAGACAGCTAAATAGATCACATGGTTCGTATTGCAATTTGACACCACATTGAATCGATGTGTACGCTTAGTATCTGGATGTATGAATGCATTATTCTTATTACTGTATTACATTGGTTACATTCACCACAAGGCATCGTCCCCTTCACTACTGTCATTTCTTGTCTTTTATCATTGTGTGGGTAGCATAACTTCCTCTTCAATGATTTCTTTGTTTTTAAATATAAAATTTGGATTTTCCCCGACAACTTGCTTAATTTCCGGATTCTGAGTAAGTATGTTCCAGTTCTTTTTAATCACACTGGTTACTGTGTTCACATCACTGGTATAATAAGTTGAAAACCTAACACATCCTTTCTTTTGTTGGACTAAACTTCTTTTCCCACCAAATGATGAGAAATATGGTTTCCCTATATTGTCCCTCCATAAAGTAGCTGCATCCAGGACGTCTGTAGTTGTGCTATCAGCATAACCCCTTTCATTGAATCTGAATTTTAAATTAACTAATTCTTTCTCAAATTCATCATCTCTAGATGTTAACCGTGAAGTTCTAAGGGTTTGCCCTTTCACAATATTCCTAAAAATATGTCCTGGGTGCATGCTACTTCTATGGAGTAAGGTATTCCTATAACATTTTTTCTTAAAATGCCTAGTGACCAAACCACTCACTTCATCTTTGAAAATCATTATGTCCAGAAACTGTATTTCTTGTATTGAATATTTCATTTCAAATTTAAAAAAATCAGTACTGTTGCTAATCTCTGAGACAAACTGACTTAGCGCTGCTATACTGCCATTCCATAGCAGAAAAAGATAATATACAAAACATTTGTAGAATCTGATCTGGGGCCATTTTTCATTATGAAGCACGTTTTTATTTTCCCACTCGGCCATGACAAGATTGGCATAGCTATTAGTGCTAGCCGTGCCCATGGCCACCCCATCTTTCTGCATAAATAGCTTCCCATCAAAGCTAAGCACATTATTGGTTAAAACCAATTCCATTAATAGACATATTAAGTCTATTTTTGTCCCATCATATTTCCCTTCCTCCAATAGGTATTGTCTCAAAAATTCTAGCCCATACCATTCGGGAGTGTTGTTTCATACTGCTTATTAAAAGCATGTTGATGTAAAGCCTGCTCCATCTACATTTTATTTATTCATTTTGGGGATGCTGTTGAGCTCTTCGTTTAGAGTGCCATTTTACCTAAGGTTACCCCTGTTTGTGAGTTACCTAGGTTCAGAGTCCTGAAGACAGACAGAACAAAATTTCAGTCCAGTGAGCTTACCCAGCTAACAAATTATTTTTATTTATTTATTTTTTATTTGAAAAAATGAAAACCAGTCTGCGTGCAGCCGCTATTAACCTCCAGGAACACATAGACCATGAATAAAATACTGTGTTGTGTGTAAATTTTTTTGTGTTGTCAAGCATTTTAATCCTGTAGAATTCCCTGTTTACTGTGTGTTCTTGGAACTTATTATTTTTTTATTTATTGATTTTTTAGCTTTTATTAAGCTCTGCAGGCTTTTTAGGCATCAAGTCAAAGGTACCGACTTGTTGTGTGGATAGAAACATTTTGAAAAAGAAAATGAGGACTTAGTACCAAGCTCCACCATCCCTAACATGTCTTTTTATAATGTGTTGCCCCTTGTATTTATTACTCAGGTTTCTGTACAGATCTGTTGCTACATATAGATATTTTCAGTTAGGCTTTTTTCCCTTAAATGCCGTGCCGAATGAGCCTCACACAGTAAATCATCTTCAAGGCCTCTAAACCTCAGTGTCAAGCAGTGCGTCCAGGGCGGCTGCCCCTTTTACCTTCTTTTCCTTTGTTACTACCATTCATTAAGGGAAAAGTGCTAGGAGCAGAAGAAACAAATCTTCTAATGCTATATTGAATGATAGCTTATGTACGACACTGGCCTCCCATGCTCAGTGTCTTCTGATGCTAGAAGCAGTTGGTATGTAAATTTTGTTGTATTTCTTATTTAAGAAGTGATGAGAAGTGCTAGGTCCTAAACACAGTACAGCATAAAATGAATAAATAATAATAAACAAAACAAGACAGCAGTGAACATGTTCAGTGAAAAGATAGTAGGCACCAACAGAAATGTCATAATTAATATGCTTCAAAAATTCAACCATTTGAAAGTGCTGAAGGTGTCCTGGCAGGGTCCAAATAAATCCTGCTAAGAAGATGAAACTTGAGTAACCTATTGGAAGAGCTTGTGGATTCACTTGTCCATATCTGGGAAGGGTGCTAGTTCCACATGTCTGGAGAAAGATAAGAAAATGTTACGTGACCCAGTGTTTCAAGTCTGGGCTGTGGAATAGCCAGCAGTCCCTCCCCTGATGATCTGAGATGCCTAGCCAGGACATGTGGTCTCAGCAACTCCTTTAGGTAAGCTGGACTGCTATTATGAAGAGCACAGTAGGTGGGGGGTCAGTATCTTGAAGACACTGTGCAGCGACTGGAGGCTAATGTAGATCCTGTATAACCATCATTCTGAATTAGTTAGATTGGTTCCAGGCAGTAGTCTAGCCAGTGAAATCTGCATCCACTACAAACAAGCCAGGTTTATTACAGAAATCCAGGTGGGATAGAACCAGTGCATTTACTACTGTAGCCAGGCCTGAAGATAGTATAAATTACTCAGTCTCAGCAGTTTTCCCAAGGTATAAATGACAAGAGATGAATCTGGTTCCTCAGTGTCAGTCTGCCTTCAAGAATCACAACCAGATTATAAACCTGAGATACAAATTGCTATGTACTGTGGCTATATGTAATAGGGGTTAAAGCAGTGGAAGATGTGAAGAGCACATAGTAGCATAAAGGAGTAAGGTCTCAGTATTTGTGGGTATATCTTAAGATGCTTAAGGCTCATCCAGCGGACAATGAAATCCATGCAGGCCTCAAGAATAGTAAAATCATGACCTTGAGAAAAGGAGAGAGAAAAATTCACCAGTATAAGATTGCTAATCTATTCCTTTACCCATAATAGTCTTCTGTAATGACATGAAAACGACAAGGGACCGAAGATGGAACCTTGAGGCACACTTCCCTCCAGTCTGTGGTGTGCCTCAGGGTTCCATCTAATAACCTTAGACACTACCCTCTGGGTGTGACTGGAGATGCATGAGGAAAATCACTCCAGCATAGTGCCTGTAAACCTAAAATGGTATTTCATGCAGAAGATAAGGATCCTATTATCTATAGTGTCAAATGCAGATGCGAAGTCAGGTAGGACAAAGATTGACTACTTTCACTGAACTCTTATCATAAAGAGTTCATTTACTAATCTTATGAGGGTAGTATCAGTACTGTGCCTAGATCTAGAACTGTACTAACAAATATCCAAGAGGTCATTGGCTGCCAGATAGGAATATTTCTCCACAAGAACAACCATATCAGTAAGCTTTCCTATAAATGGGAGGTTAGAGGATGGACGGTAATTTTCTAGGCTGTTTGGATCAAGGAATGGATTGTTGTGATAAGGGGTTACAAATTCAACTTTTAAAGATGCAGGAAATACCCTGAATGCAAAAGATCTCATAGTCTGGAAAATAATTGGACCAAGGGATACACTTCACACATGTTAAAACTAGCCTAGCACAGCCTGGGTCCAAACTGTCTCATCTGTTCATTCTACATTTTGCATTCAACACGGCTTAATGATGATCCATATAGTTATACTCATTCCAACAAAAATCAAGACTATCTATGTCCTAATATGTGAGTCATAGGCAAAGGATTGCCTAATCCTAGCAAACTTATTGCAAAGAACCTGCAACTTTCTGAAAATATTCTTTTGATAATCCTGTAAGTTGCAAGACAGGCTGGGTTGCACAGCCTGTCATCCACTTGAAAGTGTGCATCTGGATCGTTCAACACAGCAGAGATTTTGATTGAGCCTTGTTACATGAATATTATGTGCTTGGTAACCAGAATAATGTTGATCCAGAATAAGTTTGTGATCAAAAAGGCCCAAACTTCACCATTTGTGCTCCAGATTCCATTTAAGCTTATGTTGTAAACACAGCTCATGGCCATACCACAGCTTATCACTTGTGACATAAGCAAACATACATTTATATAACATTTATATAAAAGTAATTAAAGCATAGTAAAGTTCAAATTTACAAACATTATTTTGTATAGAAGATCATATGTGATGTACAGTCAATCCAACATTATATACGTTGTTCAGTTCCTGCCTTCTGTTAAACCTCATTCCAACTCCAAAATATTTTTCTGCGTGTGTTGTTCCCACAATTTCCATTTTTTTATGTGATTTACTCCTACTCTTTTCTAAAGATCCTAATTCCTTATCTCTTTTGCAATATTTACTACTTCAAGTATGGTTGGTTTAGACCTTGATTCCCATTTTCTAGTATTTGATTTTTTTTGGCAGCCACTAGAGTTAATCTTAACAAGGCGTTACTATGTCTAGGCAATTCAAATTCTGTATCCCAACTAAAAAAAAAAAATCATGTCCTTAGTTACATTTGTTTGCCCAGTACTCCTGACAGAGCACTCTGTAGAGGATTTTTAAAGTCTGCCAACTGATTACACTCTGAAAACATATGCTCCCAGGTACCTCTTTCTTCCTCATTATACCTCTAACATTTGCCTTCTACCTGAGGAAAAATTCTTTGGAGTTTTCTTGGGGTGTAAAAGTACCTATACAAACACTTTCAAGGAAAAAAACTTAAATGTTCTAGACTTTGTTGCATATATGGGAGGAGCCATACATGTCTTCCCATTGTTTCTTTTTGAATTATTTAATGTCTCTTCCCAGTCTTTTCTGATCTCCTCTGATTACTATATTTACAGTACAGTATTTTATATGCCCTACTAATTATCCTTTTTAACAGCAGCTTATCATCAAGTTTCAACTAAAAACTCAGTCAGTGCAGGTCTTTCACTTAGGATTCCATTTCCTTTCTAATTGTTCTCTGATAGCAATCCCTGATAGGAAAGGCAATATCTAGCCTGTAGTTCAAATGTCTTCTTGGCCTCTTCCCATTCTGTCACCTTTCCCGCTCTAATTATTTGCCCCCAATACTTGGTTTCTTTACCAGCTTCCTGTAGTAAATTCTAGCCCCACTCTTATTTATTCTCTGTATCTCTCATTGTAATCATCCCAGTTGGCAAAAATCTTCTTTTTCCATTCTCGTAATGGATTATTTCTCAGTATACGTTCTGCTACTTTATGAATATAGCATTATGTATGGCTATTATTCTCCTTAAGGATTTGCATTTAAAATCTCACTCTCTCTCTTTCCTGAACTTCCCCCTTGCTTCATTATCTCAACTGCAGACTTCTTGACTCCCACTGAACATTTTCTGAAGGAAAAAAAGCTAATATCCCTGCATCTGCAAGAAATATAGCACTTCTCATAACTTTCATTATTCTGTCTTATTTTTCAAGCCTACTTACTTACAAAAAACACTTCTGTTTATAGCTTAATACAATCCAAACATTCATCTTTGCAAAATAAGACCAAAAAATCTCATCTCTGCATATAATACAATCACTGCACTTATACACCCCACCCCCAGCAGCCTAAGGTAAGGTTACAGCTTATTAATTTAAATTTGCTTTTGTCCAGTCTTTCTTCTCTTTTTACATTGCAAAGCCTGTTATTTCTTGCATCTAAAAAAGTACTTGTTTGTTGCATGTGATAAAGATATTAATCACTGAAAAGACTTCCACTACCCCATATTTAAAATACTTTTGACTACATACTATACAAAACTGTTTTATTTATTTATTATTTTTATTTTACATTTGTTAACCGGGGGTGTCTGACTGAGCTGAAAAGGCCCTTTTTCAGCAGAGGCCCGAGGAGAAAAGCTTCACATAGAAAAATTACAGATACATTTAGATATTTAGACATGATCAGTATACACACAAATTACAATAGACATGCTTTTACAGTGGTATGCAGCACATGAACAGTTACAGTGTAGAGAACAAACAAGAAAATATTAATTTAAAAATAAAGTTAATTTATAGATTTGTGGTGTACAGTTGAAATTTGGAGCATAGGTAGAATACATACATATTACACAGGTACAGTACATACATTGTAGATTAGCCAGTGTTTGTGAATAAGAGTTAAAACTATTATCAAGTATTTTAGGTTTAGTATGTGTACCTTATCTTCTTTCAGTAGCCTGGGGAGCAATCATGGCACTGCCAACTTTGTTTGAGATGTTGCCTAATGAGGTTGTTAAAGGAGGCTTTGGACGATGTGTTTTGTATGCTAGTGGGGAGAGAGTTCCATTTTTTAGCCACTGAACTACTATATAGTGTGCCTCCAAAGCTATTGTAGCTGTTGGTGACTTCTAGTAGTAGTTTTCTTGATGATCTAAGAGGCATTTTGGCTGAGTGATGTTGTACTAGGTTTGTGAGGGCAGGACACTTACTGGGGAAGTAATAGATAGAATGACAGAGGCAGAGCTGATTGTAGGTTAGGAGGTTGGGTAGTTCAAGCCAGTGTAGCTGTCTCAAAGCAGTACAGTGATGAGTTCTATATGAGCAATTTGCAGCAAAGCTGGCAGTTCTGTTATAGCAGGCTTCCATTTTGCTTAGTTCAGTTTTGTTGAGATTAGTCAGAATGGGAGATGCATAGAGTAGGGTGGATAGAAGTTGGAAGTGAGCAACAGCCAATCTTGTGTTGTTGGTAAGAAATGGTTTGATATGGTAGAGTGATCCCAGTTTGGCATGTACTTTTTTAATAGTTAAGTTGAGATGACTATCAAATTTTAGGTGGGAGTCTATGGTTATTCCCAATAGCTTAGCCTGTGCCACTGGAGCGATTGGAGTAGCGTTTGTAGAGTAGATAGTGAATTGACTGTTATCAGTGTTTTTGTTAGACCTGGTTATAATCATAAGCTGAGTTTTCATTGGATTGAGGATGAGTTGGGCTTTGGTAAGGTAGTTTTCAGCATACTGAATGATATGCATTCTGTGTGGAGGTATGGAGGTCATTTGTAGAGATTTGGAATAGTAGTGGTTCTAAGATAGAACCCCATGGGACTCCTATAGTTATGGGCAACTGAGGAGAGAGAGAATTTTTCAATTTCACATCTTGGTACCTGTCAGTTAATTAGCTTTGGAACCAGGTAAGAGTGGAATTTGATAGGTGATATTGGTTTAGTTTGTTTAGCAGGATTTGGTGCGAAACTGTGTCAAATGCTTTGGACATATCCAAAAAAAGAGTTGACACATGCAGGCCTTAGTTTTTGAGACAGTTTACTGTGTCTGTGAAGCAGAGGCGGGCTGTATTGGTACTATGGTCAGGTCTGAAACCATGCTGAGTAGGTGACAGGATGTTGCTGTCTAGGAGATATTTTAGCACCTGGGTATGGATGCATTTTTCTAGGATTTTGGCCAGGGTAGAGAGTAAAGCAATGGGTCTGTAATTATTAAATTCAGTGGAGGTCCCGTCTCTATGTATGGTTGTAACATAGGATATTTTCCAGAGTTTGGGCACATAGTTTTCAACAATTGATCTGTTCATGAGAGTGGAGATTGTGATAGAAATAGCATCTGCTGTGAGTGTCAAGAAATATCTGTAGAGTAGGTTGGCTGCTGTTGATGAGGTTTTTAGTTTGGAGAGCATGCTTTTGATTGAAGTGGTGGAAACTGTTTTGAGGGTAAAGCTTGTCTTCTTCTTCTTCTTTTTCTTTCGGCTGCTCCCGTTAGGGGTCGCCACAGCAGATCAACTGTTTCCATTTCCTCCTGTCCTCTGCATCTTGCTCTGTCACACCAACCACCTGCATATCCTCTCTCACCACATCCATAAACCTTATCTTAGGCCTTCCTCTTTTCCTGTTACCTGGCAGCTTCATCCTTAGCATCTTTTTCCCAATATACTCTGCATCCCTCCTCAGCACATGTCCAAACCAATGTAATCTTGCCTCTCTGGCTTTGTCTCCAAACCTTCCAACCTGGGCTGACCCTCTAATATACTTATTCCTAATCCTGTCCATCCTCGTCACACCCAGTGCAAATCTTAACATCTTCAACTCTGCCACATCAAGCTCTGACTGCTGCCTTTTTGTCAATGCCACTGTCTCCAACCCATATAACATAGCTGGTCTCACTACCCTCTTATAGACCTTCCCTTTCACTCTTACTGGTACTTGTCTGCCACAAATTACTCCTGACACTCTTCTCCACCCACTCCATCCTGCCTGTGCTCTCTTCTTCACCTCTATTCCACACTCACCATTACTCTGAACTGTTGATCCCAAGTACTTAAACTCATTCACCTTCGCCACCTCTACTCCCTATATCCTCACCATTCCTCTATCCTTCCTCTCGTTCACACATATATTCTGTCTTAGTCCTGATGACCTTCATTCCTCTTCTCTCTAGAGCATATCTCCACCTCTCCTGGGTCTCCTCCACCTGTTCCCTACTCTCACTACAGATCACAATGTCATCTGCAAACATCATAGTCCATGGGGACTCCTGTCTGATCTCGTCTGTCAACCTGTCCATCACCATTGCAAATAAGAAAGGGCTCAGAACTGATCCTTGATGTAATCCCACCTCCACCTTAAACACATCCGTCACTCCCACCGCTGACCTCACCGCTGTCACACTACCCTCGTACATATGTTGTACCACTCTTACATACTTCTCTGACACTCCCGACTTCCTCATACAATACCACAACTCCTCTCTAGGCACCCTGTCATATGCTTTCTCTAAATCCACAAAGACACAATGCAACTCCTTCTGACCTTCTCTGTACTTCTCCATCAACACTCTCAGAGCAAACATTGCATCTGTAGTGCTCTTTCCTGGCATGAAACCATACTGTTGATCACTAATCATCACCTCCCTTCTTAACCTAGCTTCCACTACTCTTTCCCATAACTTCATGCTGTGACTGATCAGTTTAATCCCTCTGTAGTTACTACAGCTCTGCACATCACCCTTATTCTTAAAAATCGGTACCAAAACACTTTTTCTCCATTCCTCAGGCATCCTCTCACTTTCCAAGATTTCATTAAACGATCTAGTTAAAAACTCCACTGCTATTTCACCTAAACACCTCCATGCTTCCACAAGTATGTCATCTGGACCAACAGCCTTTCCGTTCTTCATCCTCTTCATAGCTGTCCTTACTTCCTCCTTGCTAATCCACTGCACTTCATGATTCACTATCTGCACATCATCCAACCTTCTCTCCCTCTCATTCTCTTCATTCATCAACCCCTCAAAGTACTCTTTCCATCTGCTCAACACACTCTCCTCACTTGTGAGTATGTTTCCCTCATTATCCTTTATCACCCTTACCTGCTGCACATCTTTACTAGCTCAGACCCTCTGTTTAGCCAATCGGTACAGGTCCTTTTCTCCCTCCTTAGTGTCCAACCTTTTATACAACTCTTCATATGCCTTTTCCTTAGCCTTCGCCACCTCTCTCTTTGCCATACACCTCATCTCCTTATACTCTTGTCTACTTTCTTCATCTCTTTGACAATCCCACTTCTTCGCCAACCTCTTTCTCTGTATACCCTCCTGTACTCCTTCATTCCACCACCAGGTCTCCTTGTCCCCTTTCCTCTTTCCAGATGTCACACCAAGCACCCTTCTAGCCATCTCTCTTACTAGCTCTGCTGTAGTTACCCAGCTATTCGGTAATTCTTCACTGCCACCCAGTGCCTGTCTTAACTCTTCCCTGAACATCACCTCAAAATTACCCTTTTTCAATTTCCACCATTTGATCCTTGGTGCTGCCCTCACACTCATCCTCCTCTTCTTGATCACCAATGTCATCCTACAAACCACCATCCTATGCTGCATAACTGCACTTTCCCCTGCCACCACTTTACAGTCTCCAATCTCCTTCAGCTTGGTCCTTCTACATAAGATATAATCCACCTGTGTGCATCTTCCTCCACTCTTGTATGTCACCCTATGCTCCTCCCTCTTGTTTAAATATGTATTCATCACAGCCATGTCCATCCTTTTCGCAAAATCCACTACCATCTGACCTTCTGCATTCCTTTGCTTAACACCATACCTACCCATCACTTCCTCATCCCCTCTGTTCCCTTCACCAACATGCCCATTGAAATCTGCTCCAATCACCAGTCTCTCACCCTTGGGTACAGTCATCACCACTTCATCCAACTCACTCCAAAATTTTTCTTTCTCATCCATCGCACACCCAACTTGTGGAGCATATGCACTAACAACATTCATCATTACACCATCAGTTTCCAGCTTCATAAACATCACTGTATCTGACACTCTTTTCACCTCCAAAACACTCTTGGCATACTCTTCCTTCAGGATAATGCCCACGCCATTTCTCCTCCCATCCACACCATGATAAAACAATTTGAAACCGCCTTCGATACACCTAGCCTTGCTCCCCTTCCATCTGGTCTCTTGCACACACAATATACCAGCCGTCCTTTGGTTCATCATATTAGCTAGCTCCCTCCCTATACCAGTCATACTGCCAACATCACAGCCAGTCCTAGCCCTTACCTGCCTTCGGGCATGCCTTCTACCTCTTCTCCTCCTTCGGCCAACAGTAGCCCAATTTCCGCCAGCACCCTGTTGGCCAACAGTACTGGTGGCGGTCATTGTTAACCCGGCCCTCAACCGATCTGGTATGAGTTTCTGTACAGTTTTCTGCATGTGTGATGTGGCACAATTTTACGCCGGATGCCCTAAACTTGTATTAGTGTTATTTGTGTTGGGGTATAGTGAGGTGGGAACTGTCCTGCAATACTAAGGATAGAATTGAGTTCACAAAGTGGGAGTTGAATTGTGTTTCGATAGGAACTTTAATGTCAGAGATGGTTGGTTTGGGGGTAGCCTTTTGGGTGGGTTTCAGTAGCTGGTGTATTTTTTTTCCAAAATTTTTGGGGGTTGTGTTGGTATTTAGTTTGTAATGTCATGTAGTAGGTGTTTTTGTCCAGCCTAATGCATTTTTCTGCACGGTTGCGCAGTTCTTGGTAGTTAGTTAGGCTTTGTATTTCTTTGGTGTTTTGATAGTAAAGCCAGGCAGTGTCTCTGGGCTTGAGGATTTATTTGGTTTCTTTACTGAGCCACGGGTTTGTAGAGGTTCTAACCTTGATTTTGCACAATGGAGTGACAGTGTCTAGGTGTTGTAGAAATGTTTTGTTGAAATATGCTACAGCCTGGTCAAGTGGGAGGGGTTTTGGGGGGGGGGGTCTAGTCACAGTTACAGAGTAAAGTATTGAGGACCTCAGGAGAGAATTTTTCTGAGTATCTAGTGGATTTATAGTTTGTGGTTTTGCATATGCTTATTCTACTACGTATAAGGTATATTGTGTTGCGGTCACTTAAGGTGTTTGGGAGACTGCCTGTGTGGGGGTACAATGTGGGGTTGTTAGGATGGATTCCCGTTTAGATTTTTTTAGCACATCTAGTTGGAATTTGGACTAGCTGCTGGTAGCCATGGAGATTTGTTAGATTACTTGGTGGTTCTAATATACAGGTGAACCAGTCTAGGTTGAAATCCCCCAGTATAAGGGTTTCTGGTGAATATGTGGAAGAACACCAGTATAGGAAGTCTTCAAGGCTAGTAGGTGTATTACCAGGTGGAATATAGATCACAATTGTGGTAATGACCTTTTTAGGGTGAAGCTGAAGTTGTGAGATAAGTATGTCCCAATTATTGGGGGAGGGGTAGGAGTTTGGTAATTGACGTACAGTTAAGCTGGACTTGTACAGTAAGGCAGTTCTACCCCCTTTACGAAGTGGTCTGTCTTGTCTAATGATATTGTAGCTGGTAGGGAGAACTTCTGAGTTAGCTATGTTTTTATTTAGCCGGGTTTCTGTTAAAGCAACTATGTCTGGGGAGTAGTGTGCTATTGTGGCCTGGAGTTCGGGTATTTTATTTTTGATACTTCTAATATTAATATTTAGCATTAAAGAATGATTGGTTTTGCTGCTGTTGTTGATTTGCCCAGGGATGAAGATAGTGGGGATGTTATCTTCTAGCATTTGTGTTGGAGTTTTGAACAGGATGGATTTGGGCCTGGGTTGGGGTGGATATCCCCACTTATGGTGAGCCTGGTGTTAAAATGGTGATACAGATGTTGGAGTTTGGTGATGAGTGTGAGAAAGTATTGTGTTTTTTTGGAGTAGGAATGAGAGCATATGTGTTTAGTTCTGGTCTGTTATGTAGTTCTTGAACAACTGTGGGCAGGTATTATTATAATGTGCGGTGTCTGTATATGAGAGTGCATAATATAGTGCTGTGCTACTCAGTTTAGGGATATTGCTAGAGTGATAACTTGTGGAGTTGTAAAGAATTATGAGAAGACAAACTAGACGTAGTTGTGTGATAGTCATGGTTATAAAGTTTAGATTGGTTCTAGGTGGAAGTCTGGGTGGGAATTATAGGGTTGCACTATATGTGGATGGGTAAGTAGTGTGGGGTGATATAAATAATGCCTAGTGGTAATGAGAGTGGTTGGCAGTATTTTGTTGTGGAGCAAATTGGTATGGTGTAATGTGATTTCACTTGAGGAGCTGTGATTGGTGGAGGTGATGTGAGGTTGAGCTGTGGGTGTGTCTGTGATTACTATAAATGTAGAGGTAGCGGGGGCGGGAGGTAATTGGGAGCAGGGTAGGAGAGCAGAGAGAGCCTGAGCTTTAACGATGGCAAATGGAGTGGGGCAGAGCCCACCAAGACAAGAGTAATGGGCAGCAAAAAGTAAGTGTTACTTTACAAATCTGAACACTTTAAACAAATTCCTGAGGTCTAATGGCTTAACAGCAAGCAGAATTCAATTGCTGAAGAGCACTTGTGTCCTGGTGGGACACTTGTAATTTAAAGATGGCTCCACGCTCAGCTGGATTCTTATATAGACTTGGTATTGTGGGAGGGGGGTAGCACAAGGGGTGTAAACCAGGTGGAATGCAAAGAAACCACCGAAACCAGAGAGGCAATCAATATCACAAGGGTTGTAAACCAGGTGGAATGCAAAGAAACCATCGAAACCAGAGAGGCAATCAGTGGAAAGTTATCAGCGAAGGCCTCAGATCAATATCACAAGGGTGTTAAACCAGGTGGAATGCAAAGAAACCATCGAAACCAGAGAGGCAATCAGTGGAAAGTTATCAGCGAAGGCCTCAGAGGGGGTAAGTAATAATTCAAACTCTACCTGTAAAGTGAGGAGAGAAGAGACAGCAAAGTTTATTAAGGTTGGGAGTGTGTCTTCACATTGACTTGCTTATTAGTAGCCAGCTTGTGCACAGATTAGAGTAGGGAGATACATTAGCTATGAAGGGGAATGTATAGAGATGCAAATAAACAGGTGGGCCTCTAGTGATACAAACTAAGGCAGAAAGCACTGAGATCTCTGCACTAGCTGGGGGGGCACAGGCTGCAGCAGACAGCAGTCAGTTTTATTAGCACACTGAGAACTACTAAGAAATACTGCTAATGTTATAGCTTCACTCTGAAGCTAGTAGAATGAGAAAGTACTGAGAGGTCATGATGTAAACATGCAGTTTACATCATGAAATGCTTTATATGAATGCTAATAAGAAAAAAATATTTATTTATAGATGTTAAGTTGTCTATCTCGCCTTCATTCTTGCTGGATGGGTTCGGAGCCGACCTTGGCTCCGACTCGGCCACTCTAAAAGCTCGAGAGTTGGTTCCACCGGCTCGAGGCTCCCCTTATATCCCACAATGCTAGGCGTGAGTTACCTCAGATCTCGTTTGCCGCTACAGCGATCGAGGTGTTGTTTTTCTACCGGCTTCTTGGTAAGTAAACTTTCTGTAAAGTTAGGATACTTAAATCCCTTTATTTTTAATTTTAACTACATTTTCCCTTAGTTTAGTGGAATTCTAACCCTTTTTTTCATAAAATCCCGTTTCTTTCCCACAAGAACTTAAAAGTTCTCCCTCGGGCCTTCAGGCCTTTCCCTCATTCCCTAGTGGTGTGTGTGTGTTGCTCTTAGTTAAAACCTTTTGTTAGTTGTTTTATTTTTGAGTTTTAAAAAAATAAGATAAAGTGTAATCAGTGTGTCTGACTGAGTGTGTGTGGTTACACTTTCTTGTTCTAGGATGTCTAAAGACACAAAGGTCTCAGGCTTCAAGAAGTGTGATGCGTGCTGTCAGAAAATGTCTCTGACAGACGGTCACACTTCTTGTGTCTACTGCTTGGGGCCTTTGCACCTGCAGGACTCCTGTGCTGTATGCCACGGCTTCAGTCCCAGGGTCCTGCAGGAAAGAAAGAACAAATTGATCCTAAGGGGTCTACTTAAGCCTGAGGATTCCCTTTCTGTCTCTGGGAAGCCCTCCAAGGCTTCTAGGTCCTCGGCTCCAGCTACTGAGCCGAGACCTAAAACTACTAAACCTCGTCTGCATCGGCTCCGGCTGGAGCCGATGAGTCCCAGCTTCTGTGGTTCCCTCGGCTCCGGCTGGAGCCGAGGTATTAAAATCCTTGTCGGCTCCGACCAGACCTTGAGCCGACATCTAGGAAGAGATCTAGGTCACCATCCCTTGGCTCCGTTCATTCGGCTCCAGCATCTCCTCTGCTGTCTGAACGGAGCCATAAATCTCACTCCTCTAGGTCATCGAGGCTGTCGGATTATGACCTTCAGAGGGTAGTGAGTCGACTTCTTAAGTCGAGGCACTGGCCCAAATGCTTCAGAGCCCGACTCATCAGTCGATGCCTGCCCCTGTCCATCAATATGTTGCTCCTCTGACTCCGTTGAGCTCGGGCCGGCGTTCGAACCGAGACTGTGGTAGCGTCGGAGCCGATACAGATGTCTTCGGCTCCGTCGTCGGCTCCGATTTCTTCTTCGAAGAATCTCGGCGCGGACTTCCCTCGTCGGCTCGAGAGGGTGAGTGGCATCGGACCCTTGTCCGACCCGCTCTTCCTCTCGGAGCTTGGCTGGTGAGTTCGGCTCCGACATCGGCCTCGGAGACATCACTGTCGGTGCCGAGGGAGGTTCTCAGCTTCTCGGAGCGGGGACCTCTGGCTTTGCCTGACAGGGGTGCGTTCGAGGTCATGCGGAGTGTGTTAGAGCCTGGCTCTACTCCACAGTCAGCTCCGTCCGCCCCTCCCTGTACGGTGCCTCAGGTCAAGTCGACTCACTCCCTCATCCCGGACCGCAGAGAGCCAGCTCCTCAGGAACCCCCTGTGGGGATCTCATCCTCTTCCGAGGCCTCCCCTGATTTGGCAGAGGAGCCCCCTCGGAAGAGGAAGTGTAAGAGGAAACACATTGACTCACCTGAGTCCATCACATCTGACACAGATTTAGAGGATTCCGAGGGTTCCCCCCGTTCCCCTTCTGAAGATGTCTCTTTTGCAGACATTCTAGAAATCCTCAAACAGAGGGGAAATTGGCCAGCCCTCAACCCTTCGGAGGATGAATCTGTGTACCTTGAGGCGTTTGGCTCTCGTCCTTCCACCTCCTGGGTGTCTCCCCTTTGACCCCCTCATGCAGGTGGTAGCTAAAAAGGCATGGATGGCTCCTGATTCAGTGGACCCCACTCCCAGGAGACCCTCAAAATTCATAACGGCACCAGCAGACAAACAGTTCTTGACAAAGGAGTTTCTGTGGATGCTATGGTGGTTGCTGCTGCCACTAAGAAGGAACTAGCTGATCCTTCAGTACCTGTCCATCCACCTAACAAGGAATCTAGGTCCATGGACAGATGCGGAAGCGGATGTTCTCGTCAGCGACATTTGCTATCGTTAAGCTGAACTACCTGTGCCATTTTACTCGTCTTCAAAGGGACTTGATCAAAGAAGCGAGTGACATGTTGAAGGACCCTACAGCTGCGGGTTTTCAAGATAAGATGAACACTCAGCTGGCTACCCTGAACTCCATAGCCAACTCCTCCATGCGCCTCCTTTCTTATGCGGCTGATGGAGCGAGCAGGGCCGCAGGGACAGGTGTGGCATTACGTAGGCATGCCTGGATGTGGCTATGCAATTTTGCGGACCCCTTCAAAACGTCTTTCACTAATTCCCCGTTCGATGGATCATCTCTCTTTGGTCCTCAAGTGAAAGAAACCTTGACTAGGTGCGAGACTGATGGCAAGACTCTTTCTGCCGTCGGAGTCCGTTTTTCTACTCCTTCTAGGCCTTACCCCAAAGGCCAGAAAAGTGGGAAAATGTGGTTCCGTAAACAATCTCAAGGGACTTCGCCTGGCGACAGAGTCGGTTCCCGCCAGAGGCAGAGGCGGGAATAACAATGGTAGGCGTAAGCCCTCGAGACAGGGGGGCTCCGCAGAACCAGGGCAATCGAGAAGCCTTCTCTGATAAGCCCTTTCAGCATCCCTGAGGTGTTGCCCGACTGCCCACCTTCCGGGGCAGTCCGGGGGAGATTGTCACTGTACCCAGAAGCCTGGCTATCCCTGACTCAAGACAAATGGGTACAGTCCGTCATTTCCGAAGGCTATTCTATTCCCTTTCTTCACATTCCAAACCAATCAAAAAAATCCCTTCCAGATGTTCCACCGCTCAAAGGGATCTAGCGGTTTTGGAAATTTCAAAGCTGCTTGCGAAAAGAGCAATTCAGCCAGTTCCAGCAGACCAGCAAGGATCCGGAATCTACTCAAGGTTCTTTTTAGTTCCAAAGAAAACAGGGGACTGGAGACCAATTTTGGATCTCAGTATCTTGAACAGATCAGTCAAGAAAACAAGATTTCGGATGGTCACGCTGCAGTCCATCCTTCCCCTATTGGGAAAAGGAAACTGGATGTGCTCTATAGACCTTCAGGATGCGTACTATCACATAAAATGAACAGGCGGCTCCAGAAGATTCCTCCGCTTCAGGCTGGGAACCAGTCATTTTCAATTCAGGGCCCTGCCCTTTGGTCTCACCACTGCCCCGGTGTTTACCAAATGCATGGCAGTGGTAGCTTCTCACCTGAGACGACAAGGATTCCAGGTGTTTCCATATTTGGACGACTGGCTCCTCACAGCTCCCACCAAGCATCTCCTTCTGATGGCCAGGGATTACACTTTTCGCATTTGTCAAAAGTTAGGCATTTCAATAAATTGCGAAAAGTCTGTTTTGTCGCCTTGTCGTACTATTACCTTCATAGGCGCAAATCTAGACACAGTAGACATGTCTGCGAGACTAACAGATCAGAGAATAACAGACATACACAAACTGGTCTCACTCCTGTTCAACAACAACAGAATCAAAGCCAGGTTAGTTCTGAAAGTGTTGGGAATTATGGCGGCCATACCTCTGCTTCCATTAGCCAGATTCCACATGCGAATCCTTCAATGGATGCTCTTTACACAATGGTCATACCAGCAACTTCCAATGTCCCACACCATTATGATCACGCGTGCAGAAATCATCTCATGTGGTGGATGTCTTCCCCTCAGCTCTTGTTGGGAAGACCCTTTGTTCCTCCCCCTCCGGTTGCTACTCTGACAACGGACGCCTCCCTGATCGGGTGGGGGCATTATCAGGGCAGGACAGTCCAGGGCACATGGCAACCAGGCGAATGCCACTTGCACATAAATGTTCTGGAGATGAGAGCAGTGCTTTTAGCGTTGCAAGCCCTTCAAGACTCTCTTCCCTTGGGAACGATTGCAATCCAGACAGACAATATGTCTGTAGTGTGGTACATCAACAAACAAGGCGGAACCAGGTCCTACCCTCTGTCGAGAAGCACTCAGATTGTGGCAATGGGCGATTTCTTCTCAGCGGTTTCTGATAGCAACGCACATCCCGGGAAGTCCAATCAAATCGCGGACAAGTTGAGCAGAGCTATCCTCATGCCTCACGAGTGGTCTCTGAAAGACTCTGTTGTGAGAGAAATATTTCTCAAGTGGGGTCAGCCTTGCTGCGATCTTTTTGTTACTCCCCAAAACAGCAAGTGCAGAGATTATTTCACTCTATTCCCTTTACCAGGCCAACCCAGCAGAGGCGGCTCTAGTCCAAGTTTGGCCCCGGGGACTTCTGTATGCATTTCCTCCCTTCCCACTAATCTCTCAAGTGATACAGAAAGCTATCGCTCAGAAGGCCTCGTTGATCCTCATTGCTCCTTACTGGCCTCGACAGGTGTGGTTCCCCTTTCTACATCAATTTCTATTGGTGCGACCTTGGCATCTGGACCTAGTTCCAGATCTTTTGATCCATCAGTCGGGTCAGTTTCATCGCTCCCTCCCCTCTGAACCTCACTGCTTGGTTCCTCCAGTTCCAACCTTAGCCAGGCTTCCTCAATTATCTCACTCCGTTCGAGATATTTTGATAGCTTCCCATAAATCTTCCACTCGGAAGATTTATTTGAGTAAGTGGAAACGCTTCACATATTGGGCTCAAGGAAGGGACATAGATCCTTTCACTGCTTCCATCCAAATAGTCCTTGATTTTCTAGCTGAACTCTTCCATGCAGGTTCATCTCCTTCTACTCTTAAAGTTCAATTGGCAGCTATTTCTAACTTTCATGTGGGTATTTCTGAGTCTGCCTTAATGTCCCACAAGCTTTGCAAGGCCTTTTTTGAAAGGAGTTTTTCTTCTCAGACCTCCTATAAGAAATCCTCCTCCTCCTTGGGATCTAAATTTAGTTCTTACTTCTTTGATTCTTCCCCTTTCGAACCTGCAGCCTCCTGTTCTTTAAAATTGCTATCATGGAAGACACTCTTTCTGGTAGCTATTACTTCAGCTAGAAGAGTTTCAGAACTTCATGCACTCAGCTGTCGACCTCCTTATCTATTGTTCCATAAGGACAGGGTATCCTACGAACCAACCCGTCCTTTTTGCCTAAGGTAGTCTCGACGTCAAACCTAAATCAAAGCATTGACCTCCCTGTCTTTTTCCAGATTATTCCAATAGGTCTGAACAAAATTACACTGGCTAGATGTTCATCGTCAGTTGAGGTACTATTTAGATAGAACAAAACAATTCAGAAAATCTGACCAGCTGTTTGTCTCCTATGCAGAAGGCAGAAAGGGACTTTCAGTTTCAAAGGTATCATTATCTAGATGGCTAACATCTCTGATTTCCCTTGTTTATGAAATTAGACACCAAAAGCTGCCTAACAAACCTAAGGCTCATTCTACCAGAGCTTTGGCTACTTCTTTAGCCTTCCAAGACAGACTGCCTATTGACACCATTTGTGCAGCGGCTACTTGGGCTACTCCTCACACTTTCATTTCTCATTATAAGTTGGATTTAGCTTCTAGGCATAGAGCTAACTTTGGTTCCACTGTTCTCAAGAGTCTGTTCCGTTAGGCCACCCGGGACAAGGTGCTAGGGAAGCGGTCCCATCCAGCAAGAATGAAGGCGAGATAGACAACTTAACATATAGAAGTTATGTTCTTACCATAACGTTCCATGTTAGTTGTCTTCTTCTCGCCTTCTCCTTGCGTCCCACCCTCCTTCCCCCTGGCCTGGACAGACCTAGAGGAGTTTTTGATTGTGACCTCTCTTTCTACCACCTCTTTTATTGGGCATATGCTGTTGTGCATATTTCCTGGATGAGGATATAGGTTACCCTTCGTTCTCCCTGGTTTTAGAGGTGGACTTTGTTTATAGCTCTTCTGATACTATTATAAGCTGGGGTTAGCTTACAAACGAGATCTGAGGTAACTCACGCCTAGCATTGTGGGATATAAGGGGAGCCTCGAGCCGGTGGAACCAACTCTCGAGCTTTTAGAGTGGCCGAGTCGGAGCCGAGGTCGGCTCCGAACCCATCCAGCAAGAAGAAGGCGAGAAGAAGACAACTAACATGGAACGTTATGGTAAGAACATAACTTCTATTTACTTTTTTTCTCATTTAGTGGCCTTTTAAACATTAATGACATAAAGTGGGGTGTTTGCTGTACAGTCCACGCACAAGTAATCAAAAGTCCAGTCTTTATCAGCCACTTTTTCTTGCAAAGCCATATTTCACAAATGTGATTTATACTTTAATCTCACATTTTTTTCACTAATTCCTTTGTTGCTGGTCTTCCTTTTCATCTCCATCTCTCAACACCAGACTTTTGTTCAAGTCTAAGGTATTGCTATACTCTTTTTTTTTTTTTTTTTTTTTTTGTCTCTTAAGCATTTTACTTTGGAACATTGTAAAAAAGTCTCTCTATGAGCTTTATTTTCAGGAGAATGGGAAGCAGACTCCCGTTCTGTTTGATGGCTCGCTTTATGTTGGATAAACTTTTATATTTCTTCCTTAGCCTGTTCTGCATCAAAAAATGTCTTTGATCTTCCAGGAAAAAATATTCCAAAGACATAACAGCTTGAAACTTACACCTGCTTCTTGACATTCCCTTATTGCTTGGATAAATTTGCATCTGTTCTGCCTGGTGTGAGTGAGTAATCATATTTCACACACTGCTGTCTCGAGTTTTTAGTACTTTCCCTTCTGCCACACGTTTGTTAGTATCGACTTTTTCTGCTGGTATGATTGCATCTTTACTAATACAGGTCTTGGCTGCTTTCTCATGGCCAGCTTTGGAGCAAACACTTTCATTTAACAGTTCCTGCTGTGGAATACCAGTCCAATTGCTTATTTGTGCTTTCATAAAAGTAATACAGAATGTTCCTTCCAGTTTCTCTGGTACAACAGAAAATATCAAGTTTTTCCTGCACACACTGTCTTCTAACTCCATCATTTTTTGAAACAGCTCTTCTTGAGAAGTCTCATATTCAGACAGCCTTTTCTTCATTTCAGCCTCTGATTTTTGCTGTTTTATCATTTCATCTGAATAGATAGTTAAAACATTTTGTAGTTTTTTTTTTCAACTTTTTATTATTTGAGTTGCTATACTCCTTCAATGTTTCATTTATTTTAATCACCTTTGGTTGATTTGTTTTATTTTTTTCATCTAAGGTTACTGGAAGCCATCTCTTGTATGAAAGATGAAGCTTCAACTTCCTTTTACTAAACAGGTGGAGGAAACTACCCAGTTAGTGTATTCTCTTCACCTTTTGTAGGTGATTTTATTTCAGGTTCCCTAAATTTCTTCTTTGCTGTCATCCAGGCGGTGTCCTTTCTAGTCAGTCACTGAATTTTATTCAAGCTGGCAGAATTACTAGCTGTTATTTCTCAGTTTCCATTTTCACACCGGGAGAGTTGATCAGTGTGCAGCCACCTTGGAAGTCTTGCTATTAGAAAATGTTATGTTAAACAGTGGAAAAGATTTTGTATTTGTTCCCTCACGTGTAACCAGGACCTTAGTGGGATTATTACATCTGGTCCTCAAACATTTGTTTGAATTACTATCTTATAGTCTATTTACGCCATTAGCAAGGGGTATTTATCAGCCTTTTCATTATATCTACTCTTGGATCCACTTCTTCATTTCACACTTCGCTCAAGCTGCTTTATAAAGAGGTTTTTCTTTTTATGTGCAGTGTCACTTCTTATTCAGGTGACACTTAATTGGGATCTTTACACTTTGCTGGTAAAATTGTTTCTGTCTGTGTTTCAACCAATTATTCTTGCTATTTTTGGTTCATTTCTTTTCTATAGACTGTCTGGTTTATTGTTTTGATATTTGCAAGAGACCAAGAGACTATCTGGGTTGCAACCATTCATGGTGGGTTAACATTTTTGCTTTTCCATGGATAAAGGGTTATCTGTAGAAAACTTCCTTTATATATGCTCATACTACTTTCAGAATGTGCACTGACTCTAATCATCAATCTTCCTCATTTCTTTCAGAATCTGAATGACAGGGAAATAGATTATCTGGTCATGCTTTTGTAACCCAGGCATTACCTTCCAAGTACTAAGTACTTTAAAAAGCTATACAGCTGTGGAATTCTTAGTATGGAACTAAAAAAAGACAATGTATGCTAATTCTGAAAATTCCAATCTATTGTTTGTGACTATATCTTTTTTTCTCTTCCCGTCGTGGTAAAACATTTCCAGGTAGGATTAAAGCACATTCTAAAACAGTTTTGTTTTCTTTTGATGGTATATTGGAAAGGGATGGTCTTTAGAAGCACTCTAGAGGCAGCTCCATGGTCCTTTTTGCATACTTTTACAAAGCATTACAATCCGGTTTCCTTTTCCAGGTCTGGGACTAGCTTCACTAGGGCTATTCTCCAGGAGCTCTTGAATCCATATCATTCCTCCTCCCGGGTTGGATAAGCATTTTTGATCAACACAAATAGCCAAAGGTTACTACAGCAGTGAGAATGATGAACATAGTACAGTTGTTCAAGATGCACTTACCATAACAACCATGTTCAAATTCTTTCCTTCTGCAGTATCTACATCCATTCTCCATCCCCCTTCTGGTCTGAAAGTTTTATGTTTATGTACAATATATATATATATATATATATATATATATATATATATATATATATATATACACATACACACACACATACATACATACATACACACAGTGAGAGAGAGATTCATAGATTGTTAATAGGTAATGACCCAAGGAGGCCTTTCTAATCCTAGCCAAGTTTTCCTGAAAGAGTAATGACGTCCTGTATCCAAATAGAACATTGAGGGCCAGGCATTTCTAAGCTATATTTGTTCATTAGGGACATTGGTGCCAGGCCCAGAGTAAATTTCTTGTTCCCCATCCACTGGTCTAGGTTGCACTTAAACTGGGTAATAGACAAACTCAGTTTCACATGGCTGGATGGATATATATATATTTTTCAGAATGAGCACATGTTGCCACTTTTTGGGAAAGAAAGTTCTGAAGTTGTCTGTACTCTTGACTGCTGATTTCCCTCAAGTGGCTAGCCACAGTCAGAATATAGGTATGGAAGGGAGCCAGAGCTTTTTGAAGACTGGCTGGTTGTTGTGTCCTGGGCAGGATACAACCCAGACAGCCAAAGATTACTGCAGCAGTGAGAAATTTGAGCATCTGCTGTTTAAGTGCAACTTACACAACTGTACATTTTTCATTTCATCTTGAAATTAAAACTTTATAGGTAGAAGATACTTAAAATTCTTTTGACAGTGTTGCTAAGGCAACATTACACCATGTTACAAAACTTGCACACATTGTATTTTATTTCATTTTTACCTTCAGTAAGAAATTATTCATTTACAAGTGAATATTCATTGCCACAATAGAGTATGCCCTGAAATTTGCAGTGTTTTTACAGGTGTTTACTCGGAAGCTAGAAGAGGTTGGACGTGTGCTGTTTCTCATTTCCCTTACTCAACACATACCTGCAGTTCACCGGCAGTCCCATGTCTCTATGCTTCAGGAAGACCTCCTTCGACTGCCGTCCTTCCCTAGAAGTGCAATTGATGCAGAATTCTCCCTGTTCAGTGATCCACAGGGTAAGCTTTTATGAATTTGCAAAAAGTTGAAAAAAATCTGGACACTGCTCAGTAATGTGTAAGAAATAGTGATATAAGTCATTAGTGTTGCTGCAAAAAAGAAAAATAAAACTTGTTTTTGCCTTGTTCAGCTTATCCAGTTCCATTTGGTAAGCCGTGTACAGCGTACTGCAGCCTTTTTTAATGCACTGCCTTTCTTTACCTGATCCTATAATATTTAAGCCAGTGTCTGGAAAGAAGTATGCCAGATGTAGTACAGAAACAAATATAAACTGGCATCTTCTGATATGCCTTTCCTTCTGACTATTAGCTCGTCACTCTGTATTTTTTGCTGACTATTCTTTGTTTGTATATCTACCTGTCTCACATCCTTCTGTTGGTAAATAAAGGTGAAGATATTTAAGCAGAACATCAAAGGCAGATGGAAGAAGTACTTCCAGCAGCTTCTGAATGAAGAAAACCCCACAGGAGCTGTACTGCCCCCAGACACAGCCTACAATGAGAAGAAGAGGAAGAGCCCACCAGAGAAGTTGTAACAGTATTAAGGAAAATGAAGTCAGAGAAAGCAGTAGAGTCTGATGAGGTGACAGCAGATATGATAAAATAGGGGAGAAATGTCTCCTGAAGGTAGCAGTGCAGATAGAAAGGCGTATCCCAGATGACTTAAGAGTAAGCATACTAGTGCCAGTGTTCAAGAACAAGGGGGACTTTCACAGAAAGAAGAAAGGAACAAAAATAAGGACATAAGAGCCAAAGTAGCTCCAATTGCAGAAAAGGTCAAAGAAAACAGATTATGTTGGTTTGGGCACATGTTCAGAAAAGCAGAAGACGGTCTGATCGAGAAGATTTGGGACAGACAGGACGAAGGCAAAAGGAAACAAGGGCATCGAGTAAAGAGGTGGATGGATTGTGAAAGAAGACCTAAGATAGTTAGACATTAGTATCAAAGAAGACTGGAGAGTGGCATTGATTAGAGAGAGATATGGCGACTATTGACACAATACCCCGACCCCATGTAGAAAAGGGGGAAAAAGGAATGATGCTGCTGCTACTACTGATGATGATGAAGATGACGATTTAAGCAAAAAAAATACTTTTAAAATTATGAAAATGGTTATATTTTATGTATGGGAATTTGAGTCAAGAAATAAAATGCAACTGTCTGAGTGTCACTAACTTAAAATATTTTATCCTAACAATATTCTTAAAAAATTTTATTCACATTTGGAAATAATTAGGTATGTCCTTGTGAAGTCCATCCCCCACTCTCACATAGCAAGCTGCCAGCATTAGCCTCCTGTTAAGGTTTTATATGAGCATATGCACGCTCTCTTTTGAAATTCCACAGTTTTACATGAATTAAGTACATATTTACACCACATTTAAGTGCTATCCTGTTCATATTAATCAGAGCATCTCTTCCAAAACCAAGGAAGTTATTGTTCACCTGTATCCTGTCCTGGTTAAACCCATTATATAATGTAACTCACATTTTGATGCATATCTCACTAGACATATCAAAAAACTTGAATGACCGTAGACGTTCCTAACAAAGAATTTTGGTCTTTAAAAATCTTAGCCATCAGGAAAGGCAGAAGTTGCTCTCCCTGACTTAGTTTCATATATGCCCTTAGATATCCCATTATCCGAAACCTACTTTTTCTCGACCTGTCAAGCAGTGTAGCCAACACTAGAACAAGAGAACTGAATCTACATCATGGAGTAAATATAACTAAGTGGAGAGATAGGTTCATCTTACTGCACCTCCCCTTGTTCTGGAATAGACTCCCCTTGCATGTCAATCAGTGTCATTTTTTTTGTCTGTCTTCAGACATAGCTTAGACAATTGGATAAAAACTCTAAAATACTCCTCAGGACATGTATTTCTTGTTCTCCTTGAAATGGTTGGTAAAGCCTGAGAGTGATTATTGGCAAACACACATTGCCTCTTGTCTAATAGCCTTATGTTTCCTATGACTCCTAAGAAAAAGGAATGGATTTAATGTGGTGCATATAAATCGGTTACAAATCTTACTTTTTAGTTCGTAGAGTAAAAATCATTTTGTTTTAGTTGCAGTAATACTTTAACAGCTATCAGTGTATTTTTTAGTTGTCAGTATAACAGAACCATCCTTAAGTGTATGCAAGGATGCAGTATGCATATATCATTTGAATACCTCCTTTACTGCTGTTAGAAAGGTATCTGCTTTATTGTATGCAGTGGGTAGAGTGAAGTTTAAATTACACTATTACATGCTTATTTTAATTACTTTTAATGTTATTAAAGATAATTTTCACTACATGTATGTGTGTTATGTATTCAGTGTGAAGCAGTTATATAGAAAAGGGATATATTTCTCCCCATTTAGGATCATAGAGGTTGTAAGGCAACTGAGCTGCGAGGCCATTTTTGCACTCCGGTGCCTACTAGCAGGCCTTGCCTGTCTCATCAAGGAGGGCCAGGCCAGTCATTCCAGGATGAATTTATGAGCACTCATCCAGTTGTTTAGCTCCTTTTAAAGACAGGCAGTGGTCACACTGCTTAACTTGGACAGGAAGTTTGTTCCAGAGAAGGGGTAGGCACTGAGTGACAGATCTTGCTCTCCTCCTTGTCTTATTTCTATGTAGTAGCAGATTTAGATCTCTGACTCTAGTGTTAACTGAATTGTTTGATTTATGCAGGTATTAGAATTCTTGGAGTCCTGGATCCCTTATAGACCTGTAAACAAGCCACAGATCGTCCCTAAGGAGTCTGTATGGAAAAAAGTATAGAATTAAAGCTTCCAGTCTTTCTTGATAGTTCAGGTTTTTTAAGCCCATGATCTTGTTAATTAGAAACCTTTGTAGTCTGTCCAGTTACTTGATATGCTTAGTAAGGTAGATTCCAAAGGCACTGTCAGAGGTGTTGTCAGGAATTTCACGTGTACTTACAGCTCCCAGACTGCATGCCCCCATCATAGTGCTTTTCTCTGAACTGATCAGAGGCAACTATATGCCGGTACTGCAATAAATTACAGGATGAAATGATATGGGCATTTCAGTAAGGTTCATTTTTCACGGATGGAAGTAAAAAGTTCATTCCCGTTTACATTTGGAAAGACTTTTTGGAGCTGTACCCTGATGCCCTCAGGCATCTAACAAACAAGTGCTCATATGACTGGTTTTAAGCAGTAGTAGTACCATCTGAACAGCCATGGTGCTGTGCCACAACAAGCCTTTGTACTTTGTCAAGGTAGCCAGTCACACAGAGGTCCACTCACCACACACACACACACACACACACACACACACACACACACATTACAGAAGTTTACCAAGTAAACAGTACCACCAAATTATCCAAGTAGTAACAAGTATCAGTAACTACAGCAGAGCTCCACAAGCAAGTAAATTAAACACTACTTCCACAAGCACACACAATGTCCTCTACTTTTCTGTATTCTTTTCCACTCTGCCATCTTAACACCACTACATACTACTTACTGAATTTGTCCACTAAAGCTTGCTAATTACAAATTTGATGTTGTCATTTTCATTCTTCCTTGACCTGTGGGTTTCAGATCTGACCTTGATTCTGACTTGGCAGCTTTCAAAAGCTTATGCTTCAAAGCTCGAGATTCTCCCCTACCTATAATGGCTTACTCTCCCCTGTTACCTCAGATCTCATTTGCTGTTCTTAGGAGAAGCATTGCAGTCCGCTGACTCAAGCTCCTTGTGAGAAATTTTCTTCAAGTGTTCAGCTAACATGTTTTACTTTATGTGTAGTTTCCTTTACTCTCTACTCTACCCTAACTCCTAACACTGAGTTTTTGCTTATAATTAAAAAAAAAGTCTTTTAGTTTAGTAGGTTTGCGTCTGCTGGAGCATTTTTGGCAGTAATTGTCCTTTCCCTTTTTTCTCCCTCTTCCTTTCTCTTCTTCCTTTGCTTGTATTGTAAGATGTCTGAGAAACCTTTAGGTTTCAAAAGTGCACTTCCTGTGGTCACAAGATTCCCTTATTTGATGCCCATTGGAAGTGCGTACATTGTTGTGGCCCTGCTCACCTGGAAGCCTCCTGCTGAATCTGCAAGGGGTTTCATCAGAGAGCACTGGCCGACAGAAGAAATAAACTCATTTTAAAGGGCCTTGTACCTCCTTTGGCTCCATCTGCAGGTGGTTCTTCTTCAGGGGCTCAACCCCCTTCCAAAAAACATAGAGAAGACAGAGAACACAAAAAATGTTCCCAAGGGAAGTCTGCTTCCCTGTCTTCAGATGAGCCTCCAGCCAAGGCTCCTAAGGTGTCAGATCCCAGACCCTTGGATCTGAGAAATCCTGTCCTCGGCCCCAAGCTCCTTTGCCTTCAGAGCTTTCTCCTCCTACCACAGGATCTCCCTGTAAAGAGAGATCTCTGAGAATTTCATCCAGGCCACCTTCCACAGCATTTTCTGTCAGGTCTTTCTACAGCCTTTCGGAATCAGAGGTGGACATATTGATGAGGCAGATCTTACAGATGCAGATCCAGATGGGGCTCTTACCAATCCCATCCCGTACTGGGACCGTGGGCAGACAGTCACCCTTTAGACCTTGAGCTCCATCTTTGATCCAACCTGCTGCTTTGGAGAGCTCTCAAAGCATTTGGATCCGAGGGCTGAGGTGACAGAGTCAGTAGTGGATCTCAGTTTGATCCCGTCACCTTCCCTGACTCACTCAGTTCAGATTCTGTCGGGGCTGAGCAGCTCTCGGAGCCACAGCCTCGACGTTGGCACTGAGGAGTGGACCTCAACTCCAAAGTTTTCAGAGTCGTCACTTCCCCTCGGAGCATTGGCTTTCGACAGCTGGGCCTTGGCTTCCCTCTCAGAGCAGAGAGCTGGGGGAGCTTGGGGATAGTCTGTCTCAATAGCTCGGCTCTGTGAGGAGTGTCTTTGGCTTCTTCATCCCATTCAGCTTTCGAGGTGGTGGAGAGGGTCCTCTCCATGCCCAGGAGATGCTCAGTTCCCACTCTTTCAGATTCAGTTCTCATCCCCTTATAGACTGTTTCTGAGACCTCACCACTGCTCCCTCTTGGGACAGCCAGCTCAACAAAGCCTCCAAGTACTTCCACCTTTGGAACCCTAGAGCTTTTCTAACATCTCCCTGGAACACCCCATGGATGACATTCCCTGGAAGAGAAGGTGCAAATGGAGGCACCTGGATTCCATAGAAGAGTCCGTCACAGAAGATTTCGAGAAAGGCGAAGAGTCCCCCATGTCTCCCCCTGAGGATGTCTCCTTTGGAGACATCTTGAAAGTCCATGCCAAAGAGGTGAATGGTCTTTCCAAAACCTTACCCCGGAGGAAATACTGTTCTTGGAGAATTTTGGGTCTGGTCTGTCTACATCTTGTGCCCCCCCCCCCTCCAATGCACTCGGAAGCCTGATATCATGCAGGGCTTGGAAGGATCTGGACATGGTAGAACCTGTCCCCAAGTGTGCAGACAGAATCCTTGTGCTCCCCCTGACTGACCCCATTGGACTAAAGGAATCCTGGTAAATCCCAAGAAGGAGCTTGCCCAAGAAAGCTTGACTGTTCATTCCCCCCCAACAGGGAGTTTAAGGTCATGGACAAATTTGGCAAGAGAGTTTACACTTCATCTACCTTCACTTTATGAGCCATAAACTACCTTTCCATTTTACTAGGCTACAGAGAGATTTAATCAAAGAACTCTCTAGCTTGGTCCCAGAGTCCATGTCTAATGAGGAGAGGAAATCCTTCTCATCCAGATTCGCTTCTCTACGGTCAATTTCCAGTGTGTCCATGAAGTCATTCTCCTATGCGGTGGAGGGTACCTCAAGGTCTGCAGGTTCCTGAATGTGGCTGTGTAGCCTCTTGGAACCTTTTAAGGTGCCTTTCATCAGTGCCCCTTTTGATGCATTGTCTTTGTTTGGACCAGTGTTAGAGACACACTATCTCATAGTGAGAGTAATGGAAAGACCTTGTCTGCCATTAGAATCTGTTTTTTTACCTCCAAAAGATCCTTTTCCAGGAATCAGCAGGGGATGGCGGTCTGTGGTTCAAGAAATCTCAGGGTCCTTTTCAGAAGTCTCGGGGAGAATATTCCCCCAGAGGTAAAGGGGCAAACGGTTACAGTGGTAGATGCCACCCACCTGGCAGAGGGGGTCTGCAAAATCAAGGGTCCCATTCTTGGATAGGCCCTTTCAGTACTCATAAAAGGCTGCCCAGCTGTCCTTCTCTGGAGGCAGTGAGAGGGTGTTTATCCTTGCACCCAGAAGCCTGACTAGCCATCACAAGTGATTGGTGGCTGCAAAGGATTGTATCCTGAGGATACTCCGTTCTCTTTTCAAAACTCCCCAAACAAAAAAGTTCTTTCCTGGATGTTCCACCCAGTCAGAGAGAGGCAGTGGAGTTGGAGACGCTGCTCCAAAGAAGAGTCATCCAGAAGGTCCTGCCAGATCAACTTGGATCAGGCATTTACTCAAAATTCTTTTTATTACCAGAAATATAGGGGACTTCGGGCCCATCTTGGATCTGACATTTCTGAATAAGTCAGTAAAAAACACAAAGTTCAGGATGGTCATGGTCCAGTCCATTCTACTTCTTTTGAAAGTGGACGACTGAATGTGCTCAGTAAACCTGAAGGATGCGTACTACTACATCGAGATGAACAGGAGTTCCAGAAAGTACCTACAATTCAGGCTGGGAGCCAGTCATTTTCAGTTCATAGCACTTCCCTTTAGTGTTACCACAGCCCCCAGGGTGTTCACCAAATGCATGGCAGTAGTAGCAGCTTATCTCAGACTGCAAGAATTCCACATATTTCTATACCTAGACAACTGGCTCTTAACTGCTCGAAATAGGCATCTACTCATTTGAGCCAGGGACGATCTGTTACAGCTGTTTATTCCTTTGGGCATAACAATCAACATGCCAAAATCTCAACTACAGCTAGTTCAAAGCATAGATTTCATAGGGGCTCATTTGGATACAACCAAGACCTTGGCCTTCCTTACTCTGGACAGGATTTTGAGCCTAAGATTTCATGTCGGACATATTTTGGAAATCCCAGTTCCTCTAGCAAAACTAGTACTCATGGCCCTGGGCTCCATGGCTGCAACCATAACTCTGTTACCAACAGCATGTGTACACATGAGAGTTCTACAATGGACCTTTTGGCCTCGGCAAATCTGGTTCACCTTCCCTTGGTCTCATTAACACTCCCTCAACTATCCAATGAAATTATCATGAGTGTGCAAAGATTCTCTCCTCTGGTGGCTTCTCTCCTCATAGGTTCTTCAAGGGTGCCCCATTGTTGTTCCTCTCCAAAATGTCACATTGATCATGGATGCCTCCCAGGTGGGGTGAGCGTGGGGCATTTCCTGGGTCGGATGGTCCAAGGCACGTGGACGTCACAAGTGAAAAACCTGCATATCAGTGTCCTGGAGATGAGACCAGTCCTTTTAGCATTGCAGACATTTCACAGCTTTCTCCCTCCAGGGACTGTTGTGATACAAATGTGCAATATGTTGATGGTTTGATACATTAATAAATTAGGGATAACCAAATCTGAACCCCTGTGCCAGGAAGTGGAGGAGAGTGTGGCAGAGGGCGATCACTACCAACTGCTTTCTGATTGCAGTGCATATTCTGGGGGAGAGCAACATTCTAGCAGACAGGCTCAGCAGAGTCTTACTGATGCCTCACAAGTGGTCTCTGAATCAGACTGTGGCAGAATTGATCTTCCACAAATGGGGTCAACCTTACTGCAATCTCTTCGTATCTCCCCACAACAAGTGCAGCAGTTCTACTCCTTGATCCCACCTCAGGGACAGTCACATAGGGATGAGCTGGTCCATGCTTGGTCTCCTGGATTACTTTATGCCTTTCCTCCTGTGCCTTTGATCCTCAAGTTTCTTCAGAAAGCTTCCAGGTTGAAGAGTAAGGTGATTCTCATAGCCCCCTTTTGGGCTCAGCAAATCTGGTTCACCTTCCCTTCATCTCATCTGATTTGCCTTCCATGGACACTCGAACCACATCCAGACCTGCTATCCCATCCATCAGGGCAAATTTACCCTGATCTTCCAGATCTGAAACTAACCCCATGATTTCTTTAATTCCAGTGATGGCTAGCTCTGCCAGGCTTAAATCCCCAGTACGAAGCATTCTGATCTCCTCCCAAAAATCTTCAACTTGAAGAATTTACAAGAGCAAAGGGAAAAGATTGTCTCTTTGGGTTCAACAGCAGAAATTAGATCCTTTCACAATAGCGTATCAAGGCTCATTCTACTAGATCATTGGCAACTTCTCAAGCTTTTTGAGCTAAAGTGTCAGTTGCTGATATTTGTTCGGCTGCCTCATGGTTTAATTTTCACACCTTCATTTCCCACTACAAACTGAACATTGTGTCTAGAAATAGAGATATTTTGGTTCTGCAATGCTCTAGAATATCCTTCCATGAAGGCCACCCAGGGTAATTTTAGCTGGTAACTCTGTCCCACAGGTCGAGTAAGAATGAAAATGACAACATCAGGTAAAGAAGTTATATACTTACCATAACATTCCTTCTGTGTTGTCCTTTTTCATTCTTCCTTGACCTTCCCTCCCTCCTCCCCCCGTCACTCTAGTGAATGACCTGACAGATATGCTTGTGTAAATCTCTTTTCCTTGTTGAGCTCCTGTTCTTTGTCTATTTTTTTGATAACTTTCAGATTTGATGTACATTGCATATATTATGGTGTAATTGGTAAACATGGTAGCAGCAATCTCGATCTGAGGTAACCTGGGGTGGGGGTGGGGGTGGGGGGGTTGAGACATTTTGGGTAGGGAAGAGCTTGATCTTCAGAGCCTAAGCTGGATCTAAGGTCAGATCCAAAACCTACAGGTCAAGGAAGAATGAAAAAGGACAACACAGGTGGAACTGTATGGTAAGTACATAACTTATTTTTACTAGTGCCAAGAAAGCATGTACCCAGTGCTCAATGTTGCAGAGTATTTAATGCAAGAATAGAAGCTGAGAAAATTGTAACTGTAAATATGCACTCCTGTCTACAACAACTGCCAGTAAATTGATTAACAGATTCCGCTCTACAATTCCCTAACACACATTCTTTTACTGAGAAATGCATTCTCTAAACACCTGCACTTATAGGTTCATAGGTTGGTACTAGGCTATCGGCCCTAGGGCCTATACAAGCCTAGCCATAACAATTCCCTGGCTATTTCTTCCCACAATATTTACTTCCCTAGACCCCTGTCTAGCAGGGTGACTGAAGTGATCCCGGGGTGAATTTTCTATCTCCCATCCAATCATCAAGGTTCTTTTTGAAGAGGGCCAAAGAGGCGCTCTGCTTGATATGTGTGGGCAGTCTATTCCAGAGTCTGGGGAGTCTCTGGGTCAGGGACCTATCCCTCCAGCATGTTTTATTCATTGTGATGACAAGGTTTAGATCCCTGGAGCATGTCTCTCTGAGGGATTGGGATTTCTTTAAGTGTAAAAGACAAAAATGCAGCCGCCTCGAACTGCTAGACCTTTTCTTTTAAAAACCGCAACCGCGTTCTTTAGAGTAAATGCTTGAAAACTGTTTACCCTTCAAAATGAAGAACGCCAACACCAATGAAAAGCGTACTTTTCGACAAAATGAAATTGTAAAAAACCTTAACGCCAAGTTTATTAATTCAAAAATAAGAGTGTTTTCGCTGAAGACACAGCTCCAGCTTCCTCAGAGAATATTTAAAAGAACATCAACTCAAACTTTTATATCCACGTCATTACGTGCTAAACAGGTCAAAGACAATTTAAAGAGACACTCTTCATAAAAATCTTTCATCATTTTAAAACGTGTTAGTATTAAAACCATAATGACATATAAATTATCTGTTTAAAAATACAATATTAAAAATACGCTATTGAATACTCTTCAAAATAGATCATACTACAAACTAAGGTGATCATACCAAAAATGATGAAAGATTTTTATGAAGAGTGTCTCTTTAAATTGTCTTTGACCTGTTTAGCACGTAATGACGTGGATATAAAAGTTTGAGTTGATGTTCTTTTAAACATTCTCTGAGGAAGCTGGAGCTGTGTCTTCAGCGAAAACACTCTTATTTTTGAATTAATAAACTTGGCGTTAAGGTTTTTTACAATTTCATTTTGTCGAAAAGTACGCTTTTCATTGGTGTTGGCGTTCTTCATTTTGAAGGGTAAACTGTTTTCAAGCATTTACTCTAAAGAACGTGGTTGCGGTTTTTAAAAGAAAAGGTCCAGCAGTTCGAGGCGGCTGCATTTTTGTCTTTTTCAACTGTTTTGGTGTTTGTGACATTTCTTTAAGTGTAGCATGTCCAACAGCTCTGGGTTTGACATGGCTTTGTATGTTAAGCAGAGATTGCCTCTGAGTTGACGACAGAGTATAGGTGGAGTTTTTTTAGATGGTTAGCATAGGGCATCTGCTTTAGGCCTGTGATTCTTTTAGTGAGGTATTTCTGTGGCCTTTTAGGTTGTTGCAGATGTCTTGAGAGGTACATACCAAACGAGGCATTGTATTCTATAATGGGTCTAATGAGGGATGAGTACAGTGGGACAATGACCTCCTTTTTTTCTGGATGAAAACCCCTTAGTGATAAGGTGTGCCACATAGAAGGATTTCCTGACTGTTGTGGTGATGTGGTTATCGAAGATGAGACCACTGTCCACCTGTGTCCTAAGTCTCCTATCACACTTTCGGTGTTTAGTGTACTGCCACCTATGTGGTAATTCACGGGTACATGTTTTTCCCAAAGGGGATAACTATACATTTCTTGGCATTAAGCTTGAGCCCATGGCTCTGGCACCAAGCATCTGTTTCTAAAAAGGCCCTTTTGTAGAATATCCACATCATTTGGGGATTCAATAATGGCTCCCAGTTTGCAGTCATCTGCGAACTTTGTTAGCCAGAATGCCTTAGTGTTGGCCTGTACTTCTGAGAAGTAGATGCCAAACAAGAGCGGTCACAGGACTGAACCCTGAGGTACTCCACTTGTCGCTTGTCTGGAGTTGGATTTGGAGTCGGCTACCTTTACAGTGTGGGTTCTGTCAATAAGCCAGTTGGCAACCCATTGAGCGACATAGGGATTAATGCCCAGCTTAGTAAGTTTATCTATGATTCCAGAGTGGGGGATGCTGTCGAAGCCCTTGGCGAGATCCAGATAGGCTGTGTGGACCATCTTACCCTTGTCCATGGCTTTGGAGACTGATTTGAAGAAGTCAGTCAGGTTTAGGAGACAAGATCGGCCCTTCCCGAACCCAAACTTCATGGGGTCCAGTGTTTGAAGGTTGCCAGTGTCTTTGTTCATAAGTTCCATGATAATATGTTCCATGGCCTTGCAGATTAGGCTCGTCAGACTGATGGGGCAGTAGTTCCCGGGATCCAAGGTGGATCTCCCCTTGTGGAGTGGGATAACTGTAGCTGTGCCACTCAGTGGGCACGAAGCCTGAGGTGAGGCTATGATTAAACATGACACTTAGGTGAGGTGCCAGTTCATTTTGTAGTTCATGTAGTACACAGCCTGGGATGTCGTCTGGTCCCATGGATGCTGTATTCATAGCTTTGGAGAGTGCATTTTCTACCTGTGACGAGTGTGACGATTATTACCAGAATTTGGCAATCTTTCGGCATTGAGATGGGCCCTTTAGGGGGTGAGAGGGGGGTGAAGTTTGCACTGAATCGATCTGCCAGGATATTGGCAATATCCTTGGGATCAGTATATTTAATGCCATTCTGTTGTAGCTCAGAGCAGATCTGATCATTTAGATTCTTGACATAGCTATAGAATGCCTTGTGGTTGTCTTTGGAATCTTTGGCAATTTTATTTTCGTAACTATCTTTGAAGGATTTTATGAGGGATCTCAGCTTCTTACTGAGGCTGGTAAGGGAGTTTTTTGCATCCTGGGATTTTCCTCTTTTCTGCAACTGTTTCTTCCTTTTGTGTACTGTATTAGAATCATATTTCCAACAGTTTCCTCACAAACATACAGGTAGTTGGAATACTACTGCTAACAGAGGAACTAAACCCATTAATGTTACTAATAATAGCAGGACATAGTGGCAAGCGAACTGTTTGCTGCAATTCTTTTGGTCCTCTACCATTAGTAATGATGTAAACCATTCACAGCAAACAACAAACTGTTCTTTTGTTCTTAAATGACAAATAAAAACTGCTTCCATAGTAGATTGAATGCAAACATGCAGCATTGGAACTCCAACTTTAAACATACACTTTGCCTAACTGTCACACATTTGAATTTACCTAGGCATCTTGGGCAAAGATTCTCTACATGCACCTTGAAAAAACAGAATATATATTACCTGCTGGGCAAAGTGGACTGTCAATGGCTTCCAGCCAAATGCTAACTGCTGGGCACACTGGATTTTTAGCAGTCAGTATAGGAATGAGCTCAGGAAAAAGTGGTATGCTATAGGTAACATTCAGTTAGTGCCATCCAGTAGGTGTATGCATTACATAAACACTTGTAACACAAAAGAGAACCATTGTAACGCAATGAAAGCCAGCCAAATGATTACCACCAAGAAGCAATTCTTCATGAAGCTGTTTTTGTTTGAAAATCCTGTTGAGTGCTCATTAATACCAACTGACCACTATGGGAGGAGCTAATACTGTGAGCCATAGTGGTCAGTTGCTGTTAATGAGCACTCAACAGGATTTTCAACCCTAAACAGCCTCACCAAGAATTGCTTTTTGATGGTGATCATTTGGCTGGCTTTCACAGCATGCCTCACAGTAAGACGCTGTCCAGTTCGATTCTCAGCTAGAGCGTCTTGTGCGTGGAGACATGCGTGAATGGGCTTACCTTCGTTGAAGGTTGTGCGTCAGGGCTGGTAACTTGGCACGTAAAAATCAACTACCAATCATTAGTGGACCGGAGTTCCGCTGTGGTGACCCCTAACCGGGAAAAGCCGAAAGACACAACAACAGTAGTTCTCTTGTGGGTAGCATACAGTTAGCGGAATAAGCAGCTACTTTCCAGTAATAAAGGAAAACTTGCATTAAAGATGAACATATGCACATCAGCAACAAGGTGTTTTGTATTGGTTTTAAGCTATCTAGTGCTCTGCTTTTGGCTTATTAATATTAACAATCGAAAGCATTTGCAATAAAATAGCTACTTACCTTGTAAAAGGAAACAAATATTGGACGTAAGAATGAGTACATCAACTCAAGAAAAATGGTTTCTGAACATGGAACACAAGTACTCATTTAAGCCATTTGATGTTCAGCTTTTGGTTTACTCTCACGGTTATAAAAGAAAAACTTGTAGTACTAGTCTGAAGAACAGTTTAGTAACTACAGTACTTGTTTAAAGGATAAATGCTCAAGGAATGATTACTGAAGAAAAATATCTAAATACATTTGAACATCAAGCAAAGAAAAATGTTTTGTAAACAAGGGATGCAAGTACTGGTTTAACGTGTTTGATTTTCTGCATTTGCTTTACTAACTTTGTTAAATACCTCAAAAGGTTCACAGCAAACAGCTACTTCCCAGTAATTATGCAAAACAGAGAGGCAGAGAATAATTACTAACCAGAGGCAGAGAATAATTACTAACCAATGTCTAGAAGTCTACCACAGTAATCACAGTACTTCCAGACATTCCCAGTACAGCTATCACATCACAACCAAACCAAGTCATCATCATGTCCAGAAATTACCCCAGTACTACACACAGACATGATACATATATTGGAACTGCATGCATTTCAATGTGTTGCGACAACTGCCAATAAATTAACAACTGGAAACAAGTTTATGTGATGATTGTTGCACTAATTGAGAACCTGTTCATTGTCATTGTCTGTGTCACCAGGCATATGCATAAGCACCAGTCCATTTCAATGTTATTCACTCATGCAGTTTCAGAGTCAGGTATTTATCTTCCTCAAGGCACTGCATTTTCTTTACTTGGATGTAACACTGACTGACATTGTCACCAGAAAACTTAATGCAGTGTTGATAACTGGACAATATTCTAGGTCCCATTGTCTACCAGTGTATCTCACTATGGCAAAGAAGATGGTTATCCTCACTTTTTGTTTCAAGGCATGAAGTGTGCATTCTTGCAGTCTTTTATTCAGCTATGTAGTGGAATACAACACTGTTTTCATCTTGCCACTGCACAATACTAAAATCACTGCATCTGTCCAAAACGTCCTTGCATTAGACAAGTTGGTCATTGATGTGGAGACCAACACTGTCCTTTGAACAGATGAACACAAAGCAGGGGCCACAGAAGACTGCATCTAATTTATTTGAGTACTGTGTAAATGTGAATTTATGAAGCAGCTGTGGATTAAATCTACGAAAATGTTTCCTTCCAGCATAATCCATAAATCTTTTAGGGAATGTGTAATCCCTAGGAATTTTCCATTATTTTATTGATTGTCTTTTTCTTATCCATGTCTGTGAGGCTCATATGAGTATACAATACTATACCTCCATCATTCTGTGGGGCAACTGTGTCACACAGCTGCAGATCACTTTCTTCAAATGTACACATGGGACTGTGTGCAATGGGAACATCCTAACATCCTTCAGTAGACAAGAATGTGCTTACCAAAACAGGAAGGAGATCAGACTTGCTGGAAGTTGAGCAGCCAACTCTTGTGCATGCTTTACCTTTCTCTGTTGGGAACCAGATAGTTGTTTTCTTTTCCCTGTAGACTGCATCCTGGCAGAAGTAAATACAAGCTATATTAAAGTCTTACTACAGCAGCTATCAACAGTATGCATGTATTAAATGTCAATTTACAGGCTTATGAGTAAAGGTGAAGTACTATTGTAACACTTCCACGTTTAAGTACAAAGGCAGATGATTGTTATATTGAAAGTTATTGCAGGTGAAAAAATTTGCACTCACTACCTGTGATTATTTAAATTGCTTAAAACCAGATCCAGACCCTGACCCCAACATTACCTTCCCCCATTGACTGGGTCTTGCCCCATGACCTCTTCTTTCCCTGTCTAAAGGACATAATCAGATGTTTTGTTCCTCTATAGAGGCAAGACCTGGGTGGTAGTGAACAGACCAGACTGCTGGATATTGTGGACTCTTCTCCAGTCTCTGCCCCCACCCCCCGTGACTTACTCAAATTCTACCACTGCTGCTGCTAGCCAGTTAGCGATGCTGAGCATGCATGCCTTCATACATACAGTAATCTGCAGCACCTAGGTAGTGCATGTGATGTTGGTGCAACATCTAATACCCCCCTCAGCTGATACTCAAGTGGTGAACCAGAGCCACTTCCCCACCCTTAGTATGAGTAAGCTGGCAATGGATGCTTATTCCCATGCTCCTAGTCCAGGTTCAGCAGTTTTTGAATGGTATACCTCAACTGCCTAACTCAGAAAGCTGTTTCAGATGGTCTCACACATATTTCCACTGACAATAAATATTTTTATCCATGTAACTTAAAAAAGCAAAACTCCACCAGTACCCTAGAAACTTCATCTAAATCCCAGGTCCTTGTTGAACGGATCCACGTGAAGCAGAAACTAAAGAAATATATTCAGATTTTTGTATAAAATTTCCCCTTATACTGAAGTGCAGTGGCCCCATATTTAGAGTACATGCAGGTTAGGAGATGTGAGGAAAAACACCCAGAGGGAAGAATTCCAACTTTCATGATTTAGAAGTTTATGATTGTGGCAGCTAAAGTGACATGGTACATGCAAGAATTACAGCTTTTTGTCATAAGCATACAATGCATCCCAACAAGTCATATCATAATCATTCAGCAGCAATGAAATTACTGTAGCTTGCTTCATCCCGCCACCTTCCTTTACACCTGAAACACTTGAGTATGATGTCAATGAATGAAATAATTGTAATAAATTTAATCTGCTACACAGATGCATACACATACCCCAGCAAAGCAACTGGCATCAATGACCTATGTGTTTATCTGGGAGGAAGAATGATAAAAGGCAAAAATTGTACTGTTATACCCAGCAGTTAAGAAGTATAGGTGTACTGCCTTTACATGACTGAATTAACTGATTATATAGGGCATTCTGCACCTAACCTCATCATCACTGTTGTTGTTTTCTGGGAAAAAAAAAGCTGAAAAAAAAAAACATGCCACCTAGGTGTGCACTTTGCCGTACTTCTGCCACCCAGGTCTCATTCCTGTGAGGAAATTAGGAACAGGGCTATGAGCAGAATCGACTTTATGGGAGTGACGTGAAATGGAGAACAAGGAAAAAAGCATAAGTGTGTATGTTTTAACAAACAAAACAAAAGCTGCCCTACATTAAAAAAAATAAAAGATTTCATAAGACAGCTTAGCTGTGCAGTATGAAGAATCCTAACATTTCTTGATGTGTGCCCATGCCTCCCAGATGTCACACAATATAAGGTTTATCACTCACTCTTATGCCAAAATCCTACTGTATATTGGGTGAAAGGGGGGGGGGATTAATCCACATTGCCCAGTAACTGTTTGAAGAAAATTGTCCATAAATATTACAAATGTGTCTGCAGTTGATTCCACTATATGTTGAATTTCTACTCTCTATTTTGGTTATGTGTCACATTTTCTGCCATCTTGTTATATGCTGTTTCACATATTCTGATGAACAATGTTGGAGGGATATATATGCATCCACTCATAACACATGCACATCCATGTCAAATAGTAACACACTCTTTTGTAGGACAAGACAACTGCATTCTACCTCCAATAACTGCTCACTTCAGACATAGCTAATTAGTACTCAGCTGTATTAGTTTATATACTGACTAAGACATTTTGCATAGTCATACAAGTGAAATACCACTGGTTTCACTGTCACTGATGTGGCACTGACATGATGGTGGGCACTATTGTGATTTGAAACCCAGCATTGTCAACCAAGGGTGAAGTAATAGCAAGAAAATAAACACAAGTGTATTTCGATACTTATTTCACAAGATGCACCCTGGCTGCAACAACTTAAAGGGAAAATACATCACTGCCACAAAAAACTACCACACTAATTACAGATGAACAAGAGAGATGAGAAGAAAAGTAGAAGAAAAAGGAAAAACATATTTTTCTTGTTTTTTTTTTAACCTGGCATTACCCTTGGCATCATGTGAGTAAAACCAGAAAGACCATTTTGATATTCAGAGTATTCATGAACACATAAAAAACCCTTAAGAATCAGTGAAAAAACGAAAAAAAAAATATGGGTACAAAAAATTTAATGACAGATTTTAAATATTCTATAATGCATTGTTTTGTTGAGCATTTTCTGAAAGATATGAAGTCTGAAGCTGAAATTTCTGTCATTATTAAATAACTGTAATCTTCAACAGTTCTCCAGAAAACTAAACATTTTACAAGAGCAGACCAAAAATGCGAGCCCAAATCAGGGATGTTGTGCAAAACCAAGGTCAGTTGAAATGTATGGGAAACAATTTGCTGATCCGTTCCTTCGACATTTTGTGGTTTCGTGCATTTGGGTTCGATAATAGGTTGTTCGCCATTTCTAGAGTTTGATCATATAATATGAACCTGATTTTAAATGCTTTTTTGTATACTTAGAAAGCTACTAGAGTGACAGCTTTTGTATTTTGCATTATATGAAAGATATGAAATCTGAAACTCAAATAAGCTGTCATTATTTATGAGGAACATGCCCAATATATAAGGCTAAATCAGAATTATTGTGCAAAATCAGGGAAAGCTGAACAGTGGGGATACAGAATCGACATCATTTATGTAACACTGACCCACGCAATTCAAGAATGAAAAAACAAATTGTTGTAATTCCAGCATCTTACAGGCAACCTGCTTGCATAAGAATCTGGGACAAAGCCAAAAATAATGGGGCGACAAAGGAGCATAAACAGACTCCAACTTCAAGTATTGATCTGATGTCCTTTCTCAGTGTATGCATTATGGATCTGACTCTCCCACATTCCACAGACTTATGGATCCAACTCCTGAGCTCCTCCCTCTACCATAATACCCTAGTCAGCATACAGTACCTCAGATCTTGTTTGCCACCTTCTCTCATGGAGGCGGATCCTCTCTCTGAAGCCTTTTTATCAATAGTTTGAGCATTTGTGAGTAGTTTTCTTCAGGAAACCTTATCCATTTAATTTTCTTTAAGTCCTCCTTTTTATCTAGCTAGTTATTCAGAGTTTATACCTCTTAATTCTCTTTTTCTTCTCTTTTCTCCATTGTTAGGTATACTTGTTGCATACCATTGTTGGTACCTCCTTCCTTGACTTCTACTTCCTTTCCTACCCTTTTTTTTAGGGTCTCTACCTCTACCACTGTTGGTAGTTTTTTGCTATTTAAAAAAAAATATTTTCTTTTCTTTCTTCCTTTTTTCCTAAAACTATGGCTGAGAATCCAACAGGATTTAAAAATTGCACTTCCCGTGGGGACAAAATTCCAAATTATGATGTCCACAGGATTTATTGTCTAGGAGCAGCGCACCTTAATACTAATTGTGCTATCTGTGCTGCCTTTAATTCAAGGGCAATTGCAGATAGGAGGAACATGTTAGTTTTAAATGGATGACTATCACCTTCTTCTTCCTCGTCCTCCAGTGTTCATCTTCCCAGCAAACATTCCATAGCTCCAATGGAGTCTAGAAAGAAGTCCCCTTCTAGATCTCTGAAGACTTCTCCTACCTCTACGACTTCAGAACCTTCTCAGAAAATTTGAAGATCTTTGGATCCTTGCTTTCTCAGATCCAAAAAGGAAAAATTCAGATCCTAAGCCCTTGGATATAATAATTATATCAAGCAATCTCTGATACAGCCCTCACATCTGAGCTCTGGGTTTGCATAGACTCCCAGAACTCACTCACCCAAGTTCATGATTGATTTGGTGTCTTCCTTCCTCCTTTTCCTTTCTGCAAACCACTCTGAGGGAACAGTCTAGGCCACATTCTACTACCTTGTCTGTCAGGTCCTCCAGAAGTCTCTCCGAAGCCAAAGTGGATAGGATCATGAGAAAGTTCCTCAGAGCTCCGATTCAGATGGGGGTTATTGTATCTCCATCTCCCATTGGATCCATGGGCCTCTCCTTCCACTTCTCATATAGTAGTATCTCCTCTGATCCGTATCATGATTTGGAAACCCTGAGATCTTAGAGTCCCAAGCGGGTCAGTGTTGGAGCCAGAGGGTTACGTCTTCAACTCCGACAGATTGGGATGAGCCTCAGAGCTGAAGCATCGGTGTCGATCCAGGGGGGCCGGGATCTACTCTGATGTTGTCAGAGCTGTTCTTGCCCCTCAGAGCTTTGGTGCTAGATAGGTCAGGTCCAGCTCCCTCCTCAAGGCATGGATCAAGACAGAATTGAGGCTTGTCTGCTTCAGAAATTTTGACTCCTATGCAACTGGCCATGGCTTCTCCTGGTCCGTCTGCCTTCAAGATAGTGTAAAGGATTTTCTCTTGTCCAAGAAACCCAATCTCTCTCTTCTTTGGATCCTACATCTATTTCTCCAGTGGATCCAAGCTGTGAGCCAATCAGACCTATTCCACAGGAACTGCCAGTGTCAGCTCAGCTAGCATCCAGACAGTTCCCTTGGAGGGACTTCACCTGTCCTCTGACACCTCCCTAGGGCATCCCACTGAGGAGATTCCCTGTAATAGAATGTGCAAAAGGAGGCACAGAAATTCCCCTTTGGGCTCTCTCACAGAGGGTACTGATGTTGACGAAGGGGAAGGGTCCCCCAGATCGCCACCTGATAACATTTTATTCTGAGATATTTTGGAGATCCTTAAGCAGAAAGGTGGTTAGCCCTCTGAAAATCCTTCTCCGGAGGAGTCAGTATTTTTTGAAGCTCTTGGTTCTGGCCCACCTATGTCTTGGGTGACTTCCCCCGGCTAATCTTATTGACCTACTCTCTTGCCAGGCATGGAAGGAATTCGACTGTTGAACCAATTCCCTGTTTTCCAGATAAGATTTTGGCACCACCTAAAGACATACCCCACTGGAGCAAAGGAGTTCCTGTTGATGCTATGGTTGTACGGCAGCCACAGAAAAGGAGCTAGCTGAACAGAGCTCCTCTGTCCATCCCCCTAATAGACTCAAAGGCTTTGGACGGATTTGGAAACTGCATATTTGCTTCAGCGACCTTTGCCTTGAGGTCCCTAAATTAATTGGTGTACTTTACAAGACTGCAGAGGGATTTGACCAAGGCTCCAAATCCTTCTTGGAGTCGATATCTGTGGAGGACTATAAAAGATCATCCTCACAACTAGCCTCTCTATTATCCATTTCAAGTGTGCCCATGAGGTTGATACCCCATGCTACAGAGGGTACCTCACAGGCTGCCAGTTCAGGCATTGCTGTATGGAGACATCTCTGGATGCCATTTTTAGACTTTGCAAAGTCTTCTTTCACCAGTGCTCCTTTTGATGGAATATCCTTGTTTCTTCCTTCTGTTAAAGAAACACTGTCATGCAGTGAACAGGAAGGAAAAACCCTGTCTGCTGTAGGGATTCACTCTTCTACCCCTCAATGATCCTTTTCCAGAAATCAAAGAGGGGACAAGAAAATGTGGTTCTATAAATCCCAGAAATCTTTGCATAATTCACATGGGGACAGCTCCTTCAGAGGCAGCGGGAGGAGTTCAAATAGAAGATGCTGTCCTCGCAGCAGAGAAGACCTGCAAAACCAGGGTTTCCTAGATTTCCTTTCCAGATAGACCCTTTCACCACTCCTGTAGAGGCAGTCGGGGGGGGGGGGGCACTTATCCTTGCACTCAGACACTTGGGCTTTTATAACATAAGTTTTGGGTGCTGCACATAATATCCAGAGGTTATTTCATATCAGTTTTCCAGATTCTTCCAACCAAAAGAAGAAGGCTTCCCCCGTAAGAGAGAAGGTGAGGCTCAAGAGATTCAGAAGCTGCTGGAGAAGAGAGTCATCCAGGAGATCCCACCAGACCAAACAGGATTTGGAACTTAGTGTTCTTTAATGCCAAAGAAGATAGAGGAGACCAATTTTTGGATCAAATCAACCTGAAACAATTTGTGAGGGAATCAAAAGTTTTGAATGGTCAAGGTTCAGTCCATTCTGCCCTTTTTGCACAAGGACGATTGGATATGCTCAGTCGATCTTCAGGATGTGTACTATCACATCAAAATGAACATATGCTGTCCCTGATATCTATGCTTTTGGTTGGGAGCCAGCCACCATCAGTTCAGAACACTGCCATTTAGCCTCACTACAGCCCCAGGGTGTTTACCAAGTGTATGGGACCAGTAGCACCTCACCTGAGGCTGCTAGGAATTTGAGTTTTTCCATATTTAGATGACTGGCTCCTCACCGCTCCAACCAGGCATCTCCTAGAATAGTCCAAGGACTACTTGCTTGAGCTTTGTCAAACACTAGACATTTCAGTCAACATCTGCAAATCTAAACTATGACTGATACAGAGCCTGAAGTTCATAGGTGCCAAGTTAAACATAATAAATCAGATGTTTTTTCTGCCTGCTCATCTTATAGATGCAGTCAAATTCCAGGTTCAGCAAATCCTTCTTCATCCTATTCCCCCCAGCCAGACTTATCTTTCAGGCTCTAGGTTCGATGGCAATGGCTATAGTCTTAATTCCCTTAATCATGTTTCTATATGCATGTTCTCTAATGGACTCTTAGCTGTTCAATGATCTCTTCTACAATATCCTGTATCCTTCCCAAACTCACTCTGGTATGCAGAAACCATCTTCTTTGGTATATCCAGTCAGAAAACACTTACCTGGGGTGCCCCTTCATTCTGTCTCCACGAGTGGCCACGGTGACCACAGTTGCCTCCCAACAGCAGTGTGGGGGGCATTTCTTGGGAAGGACAGTCCAAGGGATGTGGTCCCCTCAGGAGACCAATTTGTACATCAGTGTTGTAGAGTCCTATTAGCATTGCAGGCATTTCAAGATGTTCATCCTCTGGGAGGCTATAGCAGTTCAAACCGACAACATGTCTGTAGTCTGGTACATCAACAAACAAGGGGGAACCTGATCATCTTCCCTGTGTCGAGAAGCTGTGAATGTGTGGCAGTGGTTGATTTCCCCCAACTGCTTTCTAGTGGAAGTGCACATTCTGGGGAAATTCAGTGTACTAGCGGTCAAACTCAGCAGGTCCATTACGAAGCCTCATAAGTGGTCTCTTAATCAGTCAGTGGTGGAGCGGATTTTTCATCATTAGGGCCAAGCTTGCTGCAATCCCTTTGCATCTCCCCACAATAACAATTGCAGTGAATATTTTGTCCTGATCTCCCCTCAGGGTGAGTCACCGGGAGATGCTTTAGTCCACGTTTGGCCCTCTGGCCTCCTTTATGCCTCCCCGGTACCTCTGATTCCAGAATTATTACCGAAAGCCATTTGGTTAAAGAGCTCGTTTATTCTCATTGCCCCTGTTTGGCCTTGCCAGGTATGGTTCCCTTCTTTTGGGGTCTTCTTTGTTATCCTCCATGGATACTGGACTCCAGTCTAGACCTTCTCTCACATTCCTCAGGAATGAAGCATTCCAATATTCCAGGCCTAAAACTTAACTGTGTGGTTTATCCAATTCCATTAATAGCTAGACAGTCCAGAATTTCCTCCCCGGTTCGTCATATACTTTTATCTTTAAAGAAAGCTTCTCTTAGGAAGATTTACAGGAGTAAATTGAAAAGATTTTCAGTTTGGGCCCTTAAAAAGGAAATTGGCCCCTTTTCTGCTCTTATTTCTTTGGTACTTGAGTTTTAGCTTCTTTTTTTTTCAGGAAGGTGCTGTTTTTTCCACAATCAAAGTACAATTAGCAGACATATCAAATTTTCATTCAGGAGAGAAAGATTCTTGTTTAGCATCTTCCAAATTGTGCAAAGCTTTCCTAAAGGGCATTTTTTTCTAAGGCATCCATTGAAGGATCTGTCACTTCCTTGGTATTTGACAATCATACTTCTGGGGTTGATGCAATAGCCTTTTGAACTGTCAGCCAAAACTGGTTTAAAATTTTTGTTATGGAAAACAGCATTTTTTGTTGCTATAAATCTGCAAGTAGAATTTCTGAACTCCAGGCTCTGTCATCCAAATTCCCTTACACTGTTTTTCAGAAGGATAACATTATCTTACATCTTCTTACCAAAAGTAGCTTCTGAATCGAATATCAATCAAACAATTCATTTGCCTGTCTTCTTCCTTAATTTTTCAAATAAGGGAGAATACATGCTGCTTCTTTTAGATGTACATTGACAACTACATTTCTGTGTACACAGAACAAAGGATTTCAGGAAAACAGACCAGCTATTTGTCTCTTTCTCAATGAACAGGCTGTGATCACCAATTTCTAACATTACCTTGATCAATTAGATTACTAATTGCATTTATTTTGTATATTCCCAGCAATGTCTGTCCATACCAAAGTTTCCTAAGGCACATTCAACTACACCCATGGCCACTTCCTCTGCCTTCTGGTCTAGAATGTCCATTGATGATATTTGCACAGCAGCTACTTGGTCTAATGCTCATACCTTTATTGCTCATTACAAACTAGACTTGAACTGTAGAAGTAGAGTTGCTTTGGTTCAGCAGCTCTGGAATATCCTTCCATGAGGGACACCCGAGATTCACATAGTTACCATAACTGTGCATCTGTGTTATCCATTTTCATTCTTCCTAAACTCCTCTCCCTCCTTCCCCCTTCCTGTCATCTTCTAGAGTGATCTGATGGATATTTTGGAACCTCTTTTTTCAGGTTTGAGTCTAGCTTTACTGTTTTCTCCATTTTCCTACCATGTCTTAGGATCTGTAAGGCAGCAAACTCGATCTGAGGTATTGTATGCTGACTAGGGCATTATGGGTAGAGGGAGGAGCTTGAGAGTTGGATCCATAAATCTGTGGAATGCGACCGAGTTAGATCCATAACACGTAGGTTGAGGAAGAATGACAGTGGACAACACAGATGCATAGTTATGGTGAGTATATAACTTTAATTTATTACACATTTAGAAGATGCTACAATAACAGCTTTGGGATTAAAAAGAAAAAAAATAAACGTTTTCTGAAGGACAAGAAGTCTGAAACATAAATCTGTCATTATTTAGTAACTGCAGTCCTCAACAGTTTACTAGAACACAATCAGAGGCGAAAATTAAAGTGGGTGGGGTCCTCTCTGATAATTTCTGCTTGAGCAGAGGAACCAGGTAGGGGTGTCCTCTTTCCCCTTTCTTATTTGCATTATATTTAGAACCATTGGCAAAGAAAATAAGGGACTCAGAAATTCAAGGATACAATTGGTATGGTAGTCAAGAAAAACTGGCTCTATTTCCAGATGATATTATTCTATACCTGACAAAACCAGAAAGAGACATTACAGTGTTGTGGAACATTTTGAGACAGTTTCATATCTTTTTGGGATACAAAATTAAAGAAGCTAAAACAAAGGCAATAACGATTAATTATATACCTGCATATGAGTTGGTTTAGCAATATTCATATTTATGGGGACATGATAAAATGAAGTATTTGGGAATATGGATTAAAAAATGATTCTGGTGTGGCAGCTAAGGATATTTGGGAAGAGACTAAACAAAAGATAATACAAAAACTGGGAAAATGGAAGCTTTGTTATATGGATATGGATAGTAAGATACAAACAGTTAAAATATTTTTAGTCCCATTAGTCTTATACACAGGTCAGGGGCAGCCACGTTGGTGCAGCGGTTAGCATTGCCACCTCACAGCAAGAGGTTCTATGGTTCGATCCTTGGCTGGGGTGCCTTCTGTGCGGATTCTGCATGTAACAAATGTAAAATAAATAAATAAAAAATAAATAAATGTCCTCCCCGTGGTCACGTGGGTTTCCTCTGGGTGCTCCGGTTTCTTCCCACATCTCAAAGACACGCTGTAGGTGGATTGGACACTGTAAATTGCCCCTAGGCATGAGTGCATGTGTGCCTTCTGTGAAAGGTTGGGCACCAGGCTGGCAACTCAACACCGCAAAACTCCACTGCCAGTCATGAGTGGACAAGTGATCCGCTGTGGCGACCCCTAACTGGGAAAAGCCAAAAGAAGAAGAAGCCTTATACACAGGTCAAGCATATTTTTATCAATCAGAGGAGAAGTTGTGGATAGCAATTAATAAAGAGCTGAAGGACTTTATTTGGCATGGGAAGACTGCAAGAGTTAAGTGAGGTAAGCTGATTCTTCCAGTAGAACAGGGCAGATTAGAATTACCTGATTTGAAGGGGTATTTCAGAGCTACACAGTTACAGCTCCTACACATAGCACAAGAAGAAAACTGTAATTCAAATTGGAAAGGGATGATGAAATAGTGGGAGGCTCAAGAAACAAGGAGAGACTGGGATTTTGGATGCAAGCCTTTAAGGAGAATAACAATGATCATACAGAATATTATATCTCTAAAGTAGTAGAAAGTATTCTAAGAACTGAGCTAACATTGGAATGGAGAAACGATATTCTGCAGATAGGGATGACTGCAATTAAGGATATAGGCAATCGGCAATAAAGAGCTGGAATTTATTGGAGAAAACTGGCAAAGGAACCACTGTACTGGGAGCCAATAACTAGAGAGGGAAAGATGATAGAATAGGAAGACCCCAATAATTTATCTGGACTGCAGTGTAGAGATTGTCTTCCCTGTCAAAGATAGATATCAGAGTATAGGCAAAGAGAAAGAAATAAGGGTATCCTAGATAAAAGACCAACGCTGGTAAAGTTTTTAGTAGAATCTAGAACAGAAGCTGCCATTGCTTATTTATTTATTTAATGTTTGTTGACCAGAAAAGTCTGACTGGGCACATGCCCATTTTTAGAGGAGGCCCGGGGGAAAATTCCCAAAAAGAATAATGATTGGTACAAATAACAAATAATTCAATACATAAGCTAATAACCAGCAAATGGACTAAGTTCAGAAATAGACCACAAAAAAGCACTGGACAAGCACCAAAAGGCACAAAGCACAAGCAGGAAACTCCTGTAGGTAGAAAATAGACTACTTTATTAAAGCCACAAGTTTAAAAGCACAAGCGTTTTCGTCCGAGTATCACCCAGACTGCCTCAGATAAAACAATGTCCCTACACACAATCACCTTATATATCTTCAATTAAACAATTAATTAATTAATTAAAATAAATAACATATCTTAAAGGTGTAGTGAAACAAATCAGAAAGCACCATGTTAAATACATTTAAATTATTTAGTGCATGTACCAGGATGAATATATTGTTGAAAATACATAAGCTCTAATTAGTAGAGCATATAAAATATCGAATGCTAACTATAAGAATCAATCAGAAGAGGTTAGAAAGGATTGGGAAGACAGAATGGATATGCAGTTCACAAACAAACAGCGGGAGGATATATGTATGTCTCCCAAATATGCAACAAAGTCTAGAAGATTTAGGATTTTTGCTTGGAATGTTTACATAGATATTTTAAACCCCAAGTAGACTCAGAAAATTTTTCCTCAGGTAGACAGCAAATTTTAGAGGCGTGAGGGGAAGAAGGACGTAATTGGGAACATATTTTCTAGGAGTGTGTTGACTTGATGGACTTTAAGGATTCACTGTGGGATGCACTGTCGGAAATGCTGGATGGGCAGATTGGTGTGATGAGGGAAATGATTTTTCTGAGCTATGATACAGAATCAGAATTGCCTAGACACGGTAAGGCCTTGCTGTGTCTAATTATGGTGGCTGCCAAAAAAGCATTTACTAGAAAATGGAAATCAAAATGTAAACCAACTATACTAGAAGTAGTGAATATAGTAACAGATAAAACAACTGGAAATGAGATCTTTGGAAAGGGGTAGGAGCAAACTACATAGGAAAAAATGTGACTTGTGGGAACAAATCGCATACAGTGGAGGAATGAGGTTTAAAAGAAGGTAGGACTTAAATGAGCTATGTAATGTTTGACTGAAAATGATTGGGTAGCTTATAAGTGATGTATAATGTTTGCAACTGGCAGCGTGTCAGTATGGTTTGTGATGTAAATGCTTGCAACTAGGATTGTGTTGGTATGGTTTGTTTTCATTTATATAAATGTATGATTGCCTATGTTGTAAGTGATGGTTTAATAAAGATGTTTCTTGTTTAAAAAAGGGGCAGGAATTGAATAATTTATGTAATGTTGTTTAGGTTATTTGATATATAGCAATATATGTGAAGTATAAATTTTGTAAATGTGAACATGTTAATACAGTTTGGTTACTTTTATTTAAGTGTAAATTTGCCTGTGTCGCAAGTGATAATTCAGTAAAGGTGTTTAAAAAATTAAATAGTTTGCTAGAAAACCACAAACTCTTACCCTAAGAATCATGAATAAAACCAAAAATAATGAGGGTCAACGGCCCAATGTCAGGCACATATTTTAAATATCAATCTTACGAAGTTGCTAACAGATGTAGCATAATCATGCATTTTCTGAAGGCTATGTAGTCTGAAAACAAATGGTGACTTTTTGCTACATTGTATTACTTATTTACTTAGTATGTAACTACACTGAGCCAGTGGAATACTTTCTAAGCCATGATGTCTTTATCTGACCTTCATATGAAAAGAAATATAATAAAATTGAAGTAAGAAATCTAAATGAGCATCCGCTTTTATAAGGCTGCACTACATTACATAACAAATTAGATACATGAGGCACAAAGCCAGACATTCTGCAAAACTGGAGTTCAGAGGTACAAATAGGTGTAATCAGTACCACTAGCTTTGTGCCAAAAAATTCCCCCAAAACTTTGTCTTAGCCTTTTTAGTGAAAGAATCAGGGACAACACCAAATATAATTGTGTGTGCTGGGGGGGGGGGGGGCAAAGGTGCAAAATCAGAGACAGATGTTTGATATTGCTCTTAAGGATATGACGTTTATGTTAAGCCTCAAATATATGCCATAACATAATAAATGCAACCCTCATCAATTTCTCAGAAAACCAAAAACCTGTTGGCAGGATCAGGGACAGCTGAACACTCAAACCTGTTAGCACAAGAATCAGGGATAAAGGTCCCCATTTGAGGACTTTGTTAAATATTGCTGTTGTACATTTAAAGTTGCTTCAATAAGATTTTTTTATTATGCTCAGAAATCTAAAACTCAAATGTGTGTTATTATTTAGTACCTGTATTCCTCAAAAGTCTGCCAGAAACCCACAAATACTTGGCACAAGAATTTTTGATAAAAACCAAAGTAGGGGGAGGAGCAAATAAACTCAAGTAGATATGCATTTTCATTTTATGATACAAACTTCATCAGATCCTTGGTCTGTATATCTGTAGTTTCTTTGGACCCAGGGCTTTAGTGGATTGGAGGAATCTAAGCTAACTCTCAAAGTCCTTCTTCTGCCAAATCCAGAGCCTCAGAAAAATAGAAAAGGCTTAACAAAGCAAAGAGTCGTATCCAAAAAAGAGGTTAAGTTAGACTTTGGCTCTGACACCAGCTCCAAAGGTCCCTAGGCTTGAGTAGCATAAGGCTCAAACTCCCACCTCTACTCTGGAACCTGAAATAATACATACAATTACAATTCAAGACACTCCTAAAAAACTAGCATCTGTCAAATTGAGTCATCTTCCTTCCAGACCTTTTGCCCTTTCAGTATGATCCTTCAGGTCTTAAAGAAGTGTATCTGAGTCAGATTTGGATCGCCTGATGCAGGAATTTCTCAAGGCTCAGATTGAGATGGGGGTCATTCCATTCCCTTCAACTCCAAAAGTGGTTGGATCCACCCACTTCACCCGTATCCAGGCTTCCTCACTGTCCTGCATCTTGGCTGTAGTTTCATCAGAAACATTGTTTCTTCCAGATCCTGTGGTCCAGACAATCCTCATTTCTTTGCTGCAGGACCCATTGCCCCAACTGATTTGACTCCAGCCTTGTCAGATCCATTTGAGTCTCTGATCGAAGGAGTCGGGTCAACACCCTCTGCTCCATTGATGGTTACGCTGCCTTATCACTGCCAGTGAAATCGGAGACATCAGTTTTTGACAATTTGTTTCTGATCCCTCATCGGGGCTAACTTCCTTTGTAGTTTAGGGAGTTCTTACTAATTTGTTTTATTCTTCAATGGGAGAATTGGATCCATCTGTGGGAGTGGTGTCTTTGGATCTGTTGAAAGTATTTATTTATTAATAACACATTGTTTAAAACTGAATTGTCTGCTTCTAAGTCTTAAATTGCAGAAATAAATGTGCAAACTTTTGTAAGATAAAGTTATCAAGTAATGGGTTAGATTGTTTCAGATGTGGAGGAAGAGGATCCTACAACCAGATTCTGTTCACTATTACTGAAGAGAATGTTAGTAGTAGAAATGTGAAAATTGACATGGTTGCTGCAAATCCACATGTTCCTATGGAATGTGGTAAGACTGCAGCTAGAATAAGTTTGTCATCTTTATGTTGTGTTACAATCAAGTTAATGAATTGTACTATATTTTGGAAGGGAGAGAATTTAAGCTGTGCTAGACTGTAGAAAAGTGATAATTATTTTCAGATGCCCCCCCATCATAAAAGTATAAGGTAAGTGGATGTGATATTCATTCAGGGTGATGGTGTAAAATATCCCTACACATGCAGAAATTGAAAAAGATCTAGGCATCTTGTAGTTGTACTCTCTTCTTTGACTCATAATACACTAGGAAAAGATTCTCTGCATTTTAAGGCACTGTGGAAAATGTGGGAGGAGGTGGCACCAATAGATAGATTGTGGCAGGAGCATACACCCAATAAGAAAGAAGTAAGGTGGCTAATTAATAGGTCTGCTCAGTATAAGAGTGAGAAAAGTACAAGACAATGACACTTTTGTATCCAGAATCAAAATCACAAGAAGAAAGTTAGCATATAAGCTGCAAAGGAGGCTATGATCTGGAAATGGATAGGCAGTAAAAAGGTCCCATTGTTTTTGAGAGAGAAAGCTATACCTTCCACTTCAAGACAAGCTAGTGAAAAAATATAGCCTTGATCTAGTGGACTTACAGCAAAGTGACTCAAGCTTTTAAAAACACAGTGGAAAGGTGATGCTTAAGTAGGGCTAGAGAAAGAGAATATAATCAAGGCTGTAGTGGACGATAGTGATCAAGATGCTCCATTTACAAGTTAACCTTATTCTGAGTTAAAAGATGATCTCTTTTATGAACAATGTAGTAAGTAAGGATGGAGAGGAAATTCTACACCTGTTGTAAGTACCAAAACTTTGCAGGGCACTAGTAATGATGTTAGCTTATATTTGTGTTAGGAGATCAGCTGTGGATAAACAAAACTAAGTCAAGAAGCAGCAATCAATTCCACTGGCTTATATTCATCTGGCATCTCAAACTGGTCTCCCAGTTAAGATGATACTTATTAGTATATCCTAACTTAAATTTCTAAATACCTAACAGAAGTTCCAATTAACATTTTCTCACTAGACATCTGATCTCTAGCATCTATCTGCCAACTCACCAGTTCTGTCCTGTCCTCCTTCTGCCTCTGATACAGCAACCTGTGGACTGTCATCCTTAGGTCCCTATGGCAAACCTGTCCCTGGTCCCCCATTCGTACCATGTTAATAGTCATCCTTTGGTATGCATTCATAATCTTTAACCTCTCCCAGTAATAATGTAGTTCCCCTTTGTCTATACCATCTGTCCAAGTATAAACCCAGAGGTGCCAAATCTGAATGCAAGAAAATGGGAGAGAGATCTTTACTGCAGTTTTAAATCCTGGCCACCTTAACGGTTCTAAAGCAAAACTTTATCCACACTCTTCTGTCTTATATATTTATTTGACATTTGTTGACCAGGTTAGTCCAGCTGGGCTTGAGCCCTTTTCAGTGGAGATCTGTGGAGAAAATCTCCACAAGCATATTTACATAAGTAATTAAGTATATACACATAATACATAGTTACATAAACAATAGTTACTAGGAGTAAAAAAATTAAGCTGAGTTTACAATAATAGGCAAATAGATTCAAAATGATTTATAAGTACACCCGCTAGAAGACAGTGTAAAAAATTTACGTTCATCATCATCAGTTCAGCTAAATAGCTGCAGAGGGTAGAATGTAGTGAAACATTAGTCAAAGAGAAGGGAAGTGGGGTGATATATGTATAGAAGAAAGGTGTGAGGCAAGATGGGAGAGAAGAATAAGGTCATTCGGGGGAAGAATACACTGACATAGCCATATATTGCTTAGGTAGTTTTTTACAGTATTTCTGAACTGGTGTTTAGGCTTAATATTTCGAATGTCCAAGTGAAGTTTATTCCAGCTTTCAGCTGGGGAGTAGCTATAAAGGTTCTTGCCAGTTTTGATTTTTGGCTTGTATATAGAGAGGAGATGTTGTTCTGAGCCCAAAGTGTTCTGAATGGGGAGTAGGGGTAGATGATAGAGGTAATACTGGGACAGAAGGAGGGCTTGTGCAGTACAGAATGAATTATCTGAAGCTGTGAGAGGAGGAGGTTGTAGGGAAGCTCTAACCAGTTTAGTTTTCTGAGTGCTAAGCAGTGATGGGAATGGAAGGGGTGTTCGGCAGCAAATTTGGCCACCTTGTTGTAAGTTGACTGTAGTTTAGAGAGAAGTGTGATTTGTAAGTTGGTGAGGATTTGAGAGCCGTACAGAAGGGTTGGGAGTAGGTAGGCATGGGATAGGACTGTCCTGTCTTTACTGGATAGAAGGTTTTTATTCCCGTAAAGGAGTCCAAGTTTTTGGTGGGTTTTCTTAATATTACTGAGAACATGTAGGTCAAATTTCAGCTGGTCGTCAGTAATGAACCCAAGTAGTTTGGTGTGAGTTTCAACTGTGATAGGTGTATTGTTAAAGGAAGAGATAGAGCAAGTTTAAGGTGATTCATTGTTTTTGAGATGAAGAGCAAAAGTTTAGTCTTCTTTGGGTTTAGGATTAGGTTGTTCTGGTTGAGCCAGTTTTCGATAGACAAAAAGGAGTTCTGAGTTGTAGTATGTAGATCAGAGAGGTTATTGGCTATGATGATGACTGTGGAGTCATCTGCATATTGTACCAGTGATGATAGTTGAGTGGAGGTAGATAACTGGTGAAAATATTAAATAGTAGTGGGCCCAGTATAAAACCATGGGGAACCCCCATATTTATGGGAAGTTTAGGGGAGATAGCAGAAAGCCATTTAACAGATTGGAAGCGATTGCTAAGATAGCTGGAGAACCAGGAGATAGTGGAGGTGGATAGGTTTAGTTCAGAGAGTTTATTTAAGAGGAGAGGGTGAAAGACCGTGTTGAAAGTCTTCGAGAGGTCAAGAAAGAGGCAAGGGACTAGTTTGAGAGAGAGTTCCTTTTGTAGACAGATCTAGATAGGGGTATTGCCTACTTCATCCCCTCTGGGATCTGTGAGTGCTCCCGTTGTAGTACAGTCATCTACTCCAATCCGACCTTTGGTATCAGAATCAAAGGATCTTTGCTAACCAGGAGAGTCAGTGTTGGGTCCGAGCAGGCTTTCATCCTTGACTCTGACAGTCACCTTGACCACCTGTGCTCCAGTATCATCAGATCAAAATGGGTCTCAGATCTGGGAGGCCATCATCAGATTTGGGGGAGCTGTCCCTTCCTCTTGGTCCTTCGCCACTTGACAGCTCGAGTCCGATCCTGCCAGGGAGCCATGGGTCAGGAGGTCCAGCCTTTTCTTCCTCAGTTGCTTTGGCTCTGGGGGAGTTGGGGAGGGATTCTCTAGGTCCGTTGGCATTCCAGGTTGTGGAGAGGCCTTTCTCTTCAAAAAGAGACCTGACCTCTTCGAGGTACAATCCTCCGCATCGTCCGCATTTGGATTGGAGAATTGAGCCTGACATGTCTATCCAGGGTCAGCCTGCCCTGAGGAAACTCCAAACTCTTCCCTTGGAGGAAGCCCCCTCTTCTTCCAAGACCTCTCCTGTGCACCCCACAGAGGAGGTTCCTTGTAAGAAGTCATGCAAGAGGAGGCACATAGACTCCCTGTTGGAGTCCATCACTGAGGACATGGACTTTAACAAATGAGAAGGATCTCCAAGATTGCCACCAGAAGACATCTCCTTTGGAAACATTTTAGAGATCCTGAGGCAAAGAGGTGATTGGTAGCCCCAAACTCCTTCTCCGGAGGAGTACGTATTTTTGGCAGCTTTCTGGGCAGGCCCGTTTACTTTTTAGGTGACCCCCTCCCCATGACGGAAAAGCTTGTGGATCTGGTGGCCTGCCAAGTATGGAAGTAGCCGGACATGCTCAAGCCAATACCCAAACGGCTGGATAAGTTTTTTCCACACCCCCACTCCCAGCAGACGAGCTTGTGGATCTGGTGTCCTGCCAGATGTGGAAGAAGCCGGACACGGTCGAGCCAGTACCCAAAAGGATAGATAGGTTTTTATCACCCCCCCCGCCCGCCCAGGACCATCCCCACTGGAATAAGGGTATACCAGTAGATGCCTTGAACTACTAAAAGGAGCTGGCTGAGCAGAGCTCCTCTCTCCATCCTCCAAACAGGGAGTCCAGAGCGACAGACAGATTTGGTAAGTGCGTGTACGCATCAATCACCTTCTCACTGAGAGCATTGAATTATATGGCACATTTTACTAGATTGCAGAGAAATCTGGTCAAGGAACTTTCTGACTGTCTAGCAGAGACCATGTTGGTGGAGGACTTCTAGAAAATGTCATATCAACTGGCGACTCTTTATTCCTTGTCTAATTCTTCCATTAGGCTTATCTCCCATGTTACGGAAGGCACCACAATGGCAGCTGGCTCAGGCATTGCAATTAGAAGGCATGCCTGGATGAGGCTTTGTGATTTTGTAGTGCCCTTCAAGGCATCAATTGTTAACACCCTTTTTGATGGTTCCTCTTTGTTCAAGCCATTAGTCAAAGAAACCTGAACCCGCAGTGAACAGGAAGGGAAGACCCTGTCTACCATCGGGGTCAAGTTTTCTATCCCTCAGTGTACCTTTTTGCAAAACCATTGAGGTGGTAGGAAAACTTAGTTCTGTAAGGCCCGAGGGCCTTCTCGGGAACAACGTGGGGAATCTTCCTCCAGGGGCAAAAGGGGAAGTTTCAATGGGAGATGCTGCCCCAGAGGTAAGGAAGCTCCACAGGGTCAGGGCTTCAGAGAACCTTTCTTTGACCTGTCCTATCAGCACTCCTGAAGCGCTGCCTGACAGCTCTACCCTGGAGACAATCAGGGGTTGCTTTTCACTGCACCTGGACACCTGGACCAAACTCACAAACAATGTCTGGGTGCTCCATATAATATTCAGTGGATATTACATCCTTTTTTCCCTGTCACCCCCAGAAAAACAAGTTAAACACCCCGATGTTCCATCCAGTCAGATAGTGTGCAGCAATAGAGCTTCAAAAGCTGCTGCAAAAAAGAGCCGTCCAAGAGCTCCTGACTGAACAGAAAGGATTTGGAATGCACTCCTGCTTTTTTTTAGTACCAAAGAAAAGTGGGACTTGAAACCAATTCTGGGTCTAAGCAATCTAAACCTGTTTATGAAAAAGGCAAATTTCCGGATGGTTACGGTTCAGTCCATTCTACTGCTATTGTGGAAGGATAATTGGATGTGATCAATAGACTTCCAGGATGCATACTATCACAACAAAATAGATGGTGTAGGAGTTACTTGCAATTCAGGCTCAGAGCCAGTCATTATCAGTTCAGGGCTCTGCCCTTTGGACTCACCACAGCCCCCAGGGTGTTACCAAGTGCATGGCAGTAGTTGCAGCTCACCTGAGACTGCAGGGATTTTGAGTGTTTCCATATTTGGATGACTGGCTTCTAACTGCCCCAACCAAGTATCAGGTCATTTGAGCCAGGGATTATTTGTTCCACCTATCCCAGTCATTGGGCATCATGATAAACCTGGCAAAATCAAAGCCATTGGCGGTAAAGCAATTGGAATTCATTAGAGCCATTCTGGACATGTCAAATCAGATAGCATCATTACCCCTTCACTGCATTCAGATGCTGAGAGAACTGGTACAGGTTATTTTGCATCACTGATCTCCAACAGCAAGACTTATACTACAAACTCTTGGGTCTATGGTGTCTGACATCACTCTTGTTCCACAGGTGAGATTCTTTTTGTGAATTCTTCAATGGACTCTGAATGATCAATGGTTGATTCTTTTTCACCCCCTATCTGTGCCTATCAGTTTGACTCCAGTTTGCATGAAGCATCTTCAGTGGTGTCTTCTTTCAAATGATCTTATTCTCATCAGACCATTCCTTCTTCCCACCCCCGCAGCCACAGTGACCATGTTTGCTTCCCATTTGGGGGGTCTTTTCAAGGGAAAGATGGTCCAAGGCACGTGGACTCACATAGAGACCAGAATGCATATCAATGTCCTGGAGATGAGAGCAGTTCTTCTCACATTGCAAGCTTTTCAAGACATTCTTCCTGTGGGACCTATTGCAGTTCATAAAAACAGCATGTCTGTAGTCTGGTATACCAACAAACAAGGAAGAAACCATTCATATCCCTTGTGCAGAGAGGCCGTGAGAGTCTAGGAATGGGTGATATCTTCAAAATTCTTTCTTATTGCAACTCACATACCAGGGAAATCCAGCGATCTAGTGGACAGACTCAGCAAGTCCATTCTGACCCCTCACGAGTGGTTCCTCAGTCAGTCATTTGCAAATCCGATCTTCAGCCATTGGGGTCAACCATGCTGTGTCCTATTTGCTTCCCCCCAGAAAAACAAATGCAGCTGGTATTTTTCTCTGATCCCCTGTCAGAGGAGTCCTTGAGAGATGCTGTAGTTCATGATTGGCCCCCCAGTCTCCTTTTTGCTTACCCGCCTCTACCACTTTTCTCTACCACCAAAGTTTCTACAGAAAGCCAGGTGGTTGAAGAGCTCTGCAATCCTCATTGCCCCCTTTTAGCCTCGGAAAAACTGTTTCTCCTTTCTTTGGTCTCACCTGAGGTATCCAGCATGGATAATGGAACTCAGACAGGATCTCCTCTCTCGCCCATCAGAGGGTTACCACAGGAATCTACACTTCCTGAAAATGACCGCATGGTTTCTCCAATTGCAGCAATTGTACAGAGGTCCAGGTTTGCTTCCTGGTGCAAGACATTGTGTTAGCATCTCAGAAACCCTGTACTAAGAAAGTTTACAAAAGAAAATGGAAAAGATTTGTTTTTTTGAGCCTGCAAAGAGAACATCAATCTTTTTTCAGCTCTGATCTCAGCCATCCAGCTTTTTTTTTACATCTCTCTTTAAAGAAGGAGCTAGTTTTCCTTCCATCAAACTTCAACTGGCAGCCATTTTGGAATTTCATTCTGAGAATCTGTTTGGAACTCCAGCTACTTCTAGATTATGTAAGGCCTTCATGAAAGGAAATTTCCAAATTGGGCCTCCGTTAAAAGATCAAGGCAGCTAACTGTGGCATGAAGTTTCTTTCTTGCCATCACCTCAGCAAGAAGAATTTCTGAAATCCATGGCTTACCTGTTAAACCACCATATATTATTTTCCATAAGGAGAGGCTATCCCTTCGTACCAATCCCTCCTTCATGCCTAAGGTAACCACAGAAACTAATATGAACCTACCATCTATCAGCTACCAGTTTTCTTTCCAAATTTTTCAAATAAAGGAAAACATATGCTACACGTTTTTGATGTCCATAGGCAACTTTGTTTTTCCCTTCACAGAACAAAACAGTACAGAAAATCTGACCAAGTATTTTTGTCCTTTTCATCTAACTATTTAGGCCAAGCAGTTTCCAAGGTTACAGTAGTTAAATTGATTACAGACTGCATTTTTATGATTTACTCCAAGAATGGGCTACAGTTGCTTTGTCCGCCTAGAGCTCATTCAACCAGATCTATGGCTGCTTCTTCTGATTTCTCTTCCAAAGTATTGATTGATGACAATTGTGCAGCAGCCTCTTGGTCAAAAACTCATATCTTTGTCACACATTGCAAGCTGGGCATTAATTCCAGAAGCAGAGCTGCCTTTGGTGTGGCAGTGGTCTGGCATGTACTTCCTTGAAGCCACCCATGAGTAAAGTAGCTGGGGACTCTGACCCATCTGTGAGAGAGAATGAAGAGGACATCAGATTTTTAAGTTATGTGCTTACCATAATTTAGCATCTGTGTTGTCCTTCTTCATTCATCCATACCTTCACTTCCATCCATGCCCTAACCTAATGACTCCTAGAGGTCCTGTGAAATTCATGGGAACCTTAGGTTCCTGTTTGAGCCTCTGGTTATTTCTTTCTTTTGCTATCGTTACATCTGTCCTTTAGATGTTAGGCAGCAAACTTGAACTGAGGAGGTTTGGGTAGAGGGTGGAGCATTATGGGTAGAGAGAGAAGCTCAAGACTCGAATCAAAGTCTGTGAAAATGTGTTCGAGTCGGATCTGAGGATTGCATCTGTGAGGAAGAATAACAAATATGCCAAGTTATGGTAAGTACATAACTTAAAAATATCATGGCTATGAAAAAAGAATTAAACGTAAGTGTCCACATTAGCAGTACTTATTTCTCTTTCTCTGACTGGAAAGGACAGTAGCTTCCAGGTTTATCTTTCCAGATAAACATTGAAATCCTGTCCTTCATTTGCAGTATATACTTAGAGAGTGATTATATAGTAATACATAATAACAGATAGATTAATAACAGTATTACAAACCAATGTACCACTTGAATCTTTTGATCCATATTCGATATAGCTTTCTTCCAAAATTGACAGTATTGTTGTTCTAACTAGGGTAACTTAATTCAGTTCCAATGTCTCTTACAAATGCCTCCAAACTCCCAAATATTTGAACAGCTTAAATTTGTTCATAAAAGGATAGGTGCTGTCTAGTCAATGTGATTGGTCATAGCCTAGAACTAAAACATAGTTTTTTTGCACATTTAGTTTATATCTGGTGACCCTTCCCAAATTCTGCCAGTTTCTGAGATGTATCCACTAAGTCCCACTTCAGATTCATCAAATAAATTAAAAGGTTATTTGTTTACAATAACAATTTATGAATTGTTTCCCCCATTTCCCTTCCAGTGAATGGTGATCCCCTCAACATCTCTGCCAATGGCTCTACATATAATGCAAAAAGCAACGGGGAAAGGTGTCACCTCCTGCCTAGTTCCTCTTCTTATCTGAAAGGGGATGGGAGCCCACCCCATCACATTGAAATTTATGGAAGTTCCTTCATATAAGGAGACCAATAAATTAATAAAGTCAGCAGGAAATCCCATCAACCATAATAAGGTGAATTGGGGTGTTTTATTTTCACTGTCAAACAACTTTTCTGTGTCAAAATTTAACAATAGCAGCACATCAGATTTACCAGCCTTATCTATAGTCATCATAGTTTTAATGACATTATAAGCAGCTCTCCTGCCCCTCACAAATGCTATTTGGTCCATGTCCTCTAACACTCCAATAAACCTGTTTTAACTTCCTAGCCAGAATAGAAGTTAAGACATTCTAGCTGTGGTTTAAAACTGAAAAAGGGTGGTGCAACTCTAGTCAGAAGGCATCCTTGCCTGGCTTGCTAATCACTGATACAGTTGATTCTTTCCAGGAAACAGGAATTTGTGCATGTTTCAGGACAAAGTTAAACACCTGAAGAGTGTAATCTACGAGTTGCCTTTTAAGAGATACATCATTCTACACAGGGACACCATCTGAGCCTGGAGTCTTTTTCCATTTCATCTCCCTGAGGACTATCTTAGTCTCTGCTGTAATGATATCTGCTGTCAGTTCATTTTTGCAGGTCTTGGTGCAGGCAAGGTAGTAGCATCTTCCCCGACCTCTCATTCTTCCTCTTTGTCTCTTCCACTGCATTGTATACTGTTATAATATTGTTTAAATATTTCCAAGATTCCCCTAATCCTAATGCCAGCACATTTTTACCCTGGGGAAATTATCAGAATACTCCAAATGCAGAGCTGTTTCTGAGTAGTGCACCATGTAGTCCAAATAATCTAAAATGTCTGCTTTGATTTTCTGGTAGTCTTCCTCATTAACTACTGCACCTATCTTCTCAGTGTTCTACATCTCTAACAGTTGGCCCTACAACCTTTTCAACTTCTCTTTCTTCTGCATTATAGGCTAGCTGCCCTTGCAGGCAATTTTAAGCCTAGCCAGTTTCCATTTTTGTGCTCAAAATAACCTCTATTTGGTTATAGATTGGCCTTACTCATCCCATGGTCAGTAATTATGTATTACCCCTAATGAGGATAACTGGAATCATACCGTAGATAATTTGAGGGACCCATGCATGGGATAAAGCATTTAGGAGCTGAGTCTGTCCATTAGCAGTGCAGGAGCAGCCCTAGGTTAAATTTTCTGTTTCCCATCTATAGTTCTAATTTGAGGTTGAAAATAGATTGGGATGAACATTGATTTATGCAGATGTGGAGTCCATTCCATAACAGTGGCATCCTCTGTGAAATATACCTGTCTCTTCAAACTGTTCTGTTGATTTTGCAGAAGAGATCTGCATTCCTAGACTGAGTGTTTCTGATGCCATTTGACTTGCTGATTTGCAGTAAATCCATCAGTAGTGGGTTGGAGGATGCCTTGTATGCCAGACACAGGTCACCTCTTAGCAGTCTGTAGGATAAAAAGTATAGTGGCAGGGCTTTGAGTTGGTCCATGCTGGACATGTTGTTTAGGCCTTATAGCCTTTTAATATGGTATCCCTGGGCATTCCAGTTGTTGCATATGTCTGGACAGATACATACCAAAGGGGTCATTATATTCAATGATTGGCCTAATGAGTAAAAGGGGGACAATTACATCCCTAGATCTAGACACAATGCTTTTACTTATATTTGCTTAATATAGGAGACATTTCTTACAATAGACACATGTTAATTGTGTCTGAAATTTTTTAAGAATTTTGTAAGCCATTCCTTAATCTCCTTCCATTTTTCATTCCAAATCACCTCCTGTCTGCTAACGTTTTGCTAAAAGCTTTCCATCCGGCTCGCTAATATCTTCCCAAAGTTCTTTGCATGGGCAACCCATAAAGTGAATTTCCAGTAATGGGGCAAAGTTCCATCATCCAGCTGTGTCTGTAGCACAACTGGGGAATGTTTAGACAGAACCTGTGCTAGATATTCAAGGAACTTCCCCATATAAGGGTGCTCTGTAGAGCAAAAACAGTTATTCAGATGTGCAGCAGGCCCATGGCTGTATATTCTTTTTTTGTCCCCTCTTAGTATCCTGAAGATGTCAACTAAGCCTACAGTGCATATATACTTACTCTGAAACTGGTCTGGTTTAGGCAGATAAAATTGTTTCAGTTTAGGCCCATAATATGTTTGAGGTCCATTTCTTACTTCATCTGAGGACAAAATCAAATTCCAGTTCCCTGCCCAAATGTTTACTCCTTCCTGGAAGGAAGCACAATACCTAACCAAGCAACTAACTCTGTTATTTTACACCATAGTGTGATGTATACATTAATTACTATACTAGTCACTGCACTATAACCCCCAAACCTACCTTTCTCATCGATTTCTAATGCCCACAAATCAAATTACTTAAATTTATTAACTGAAGTGGGTATCTCAACAGTGTCTTTCTCCTGGATAACATGAACTGCCCAAGGCTTTTAAGCCCCCATTTTAGTACAGTTAATAATCCCCCACCTTCATGGGAGTCTTCTGCAGTATCACAAATTCATGATTTAATCGTTTAAGCAGTGCCAGACTTCTGATTTAATTGTATTAAGAATTTAATTCATATTGAGTGAAACTACTCACGTAACATTCTCCAGTTAAAAGGCAACCACACATATTGTAATGCTTGCCATCTGGACTAACATTTTTGTTTTTGCGTAACATAATGATATACACATTTAAAACATGAGCAAATAATATGAATAAAAACTATTTAATGACACCCCCTCACCCACCTAAAACTGTATACTAAAAAATTTGCCTTCCACGGAGAAAGGAGTCACCTTTCATAGGGCTAACTAAAAAGAAGGAAATGGATAATTAAACAAAAACCAGTCCTGAAGAGTTTCCTATCTTCAGTCCTGTTGAACCATCTACCGCCAAGGTCATATCCTGTAGTTGTCCCTGCCCCATAAACCTTTCATCATTTCCTCTGTTAGTTTTGGATAACAAAATCAACTGCTTACTTCTTACAAAGACACAGTGGATACACAGAAGAAAAATATTGATTTACGCATGAATCTAACACTGCAGTCCCAGAAGTAGCTGTCTAATTCTCAGCTACTCATTTCAGCAGCCCCACCCTGACATGTGGCTACAAGAGTTAGGTTCATAGGTAAATGCTAGCCTTGCTGCCCTTGCAGGCCATTTTAAGCCTAACTCATTTTCTTTTTGGTGCTAGATTGGGCTTACCCATACTATTGCCGATAGTTATATATTACTCCTTGTGAAAATAACTGGGATCATTCCATAGATAATTTGAGGGGACCCATCTATGGATTTAGGACATTAGTAGTACCAGGGGTCAGTCTTGGGTTAAATTTTCCATTGTCTACCCATAGATCCAAGTTGCAGTTGAATATGGACAGGGATGAGCTTCGTTTTATGTGGATGAGGATTCTGTTCCACAGCAGTGGTATCCTCTATGAAATGTACCTGTCCCTCCAAGCCTGTCTGTTGATGTTGCAGAAAAGATTTAGATCCCTAGACCAAGAATTTCTGATGCCATTTGACTGGCTGATGTGCTGTAAATCTGTCAGTATTGGGTCAGAGGATGCCTTATATACCAGACATATGTAGCCTCTTAGCAGTCTGTAGGATACAGAGTATAGTGACAGAGCTTTGCGTCAGTCCATGTAGGACATATTGTTTATACCTTATATCCTTTTAGTAAGGTATCTCTGTGGGTGTTCCAGTTGCTCCATATGTTGGGACAGATACATGCCAAACTGGGAATTTTACTCTATGATTGGCCAAATGAAGGCTGAGTAAAAGGGGAAATTGACATCCCTAGATGCAAACACAATCCCTTTATTTATAAACTGTGCAATATGGACGGACTTTCTTGCAGCAAAGGACACATGCTGGTCGAAAGTTAGTTCACTGTCCATATAAGTTCCCAAATCCTGAACAACTGGGTCAACTCTTAGGAGCGTATTGTCAATTTGGTAGCTCCCTGGGTAGATGACATCCTGAAGGATACAATAATGCATTTTTTGTCATTTAATTTCAGTCTGTGATTTAGGCACCAGTTATTTATTTGGGACAAACCTTCCTGCAGGATGGCTAAGTCATTTGGGGATTCAGTGACTGCTCCTACATAACAGTCATCTGCAAATTTAGTCAGCCAAAGCCCTTTGGTATTAGCTTTTACTTCAGAAAGTAGTTCCAATGAAGAAACCTGGGGGACTCCACAGGTGACTGGTCTCTTTGTGGAGGTAACTTCTTCTATTTTGATTTTATGCATCTTTTGTGCGAGATAGATGGCAATCCGATAGGTGACATAGGGGTTTATTCCCAGTTTATTTACTAACTTTCTACTATGCCTGACAGTGAGATTGTGTCAGAGGTTTGGCCAGGTCTGGGTATGCAGTGTGTACCATTTTACCTTCATCCATTGCTTTAATGACCTTTTCAAAAGGAGTCTGCCAGATTGAATAAGCATGACCTGCCCTTGACCAATCCAAACTGAGACTGGTGAAGTATTTGAAGGTTCCCTATGTCATTATTGATTAGTTCTATGGCTTTTTGTATGAGGCTGGTCAGACTTATGGGTCTATAATTGCCAGGATCTGTGGAAGCTACTCCCTTATGCATGGTAATGACTGTAGCTGTTTAAATCTGCTTAGTACAAAACCTGTATGAAGGATGAGGTTGTACAGTATTGTTTGTGGTGGTGGTGGGACTACATCATGCTTCATGCTATTTAACACGCATCCAGGGATATTGTTAGGAACCACTGATGCATTATTTTTAGCTTCTGTTAGCACTTTTAGGACTTGTTTTTGTGTGATAGGTGCAGAAAGCCAGTTTCACGTATTTCTTAACTTACTTAACATTTCAACTTTAAACAACTTTTAACCACCAAGGAGCACTTGAAGTCACTCCCCCTGTATTGACCTACAAATATTATTGAGCCTTAAAGTCAAAAACGTAGTCCAAAGAATGTCCATGCCATTTTTGCCATTTGCATACACATTTTCCCTCTGTATTGTTTCTGATGCACCTGTGCTTTCTAAAGACTAGTAGGTCAAGTTGCTAGATACAGGGGCTGAAGACTTGGGCATTAATCCTATTCCCTGAATTACAGTCATCCTTTCATCAGCCACCAAGCTTTTCTCTGCATTTACAAAGCATTGCAGGTCCCTTTGCATGTCCAGAAGAAGCAAATGTCGCTGGTCCAGTCAGGTGAAAGAAATCCTCAACTGTTCAGGATAGATCCATCTAGTCTGAAGACTCTGCCGCCTACACACTCTAATCACCTGCTGAAAGGCAGCTTGTTTTATTCTAGTTGCCACTGAAAAGTTGTGATCACATTGTGTTTTGTCCTCCTTTTTTAATTTTTCATTATCTGCCCTGCCTGCCCAGAAGCAGAGAGCACCCCCTTTGATAGCAAATGACTCAAAGTGGGTCAGTGTGGGTGTGGGAAACATACTTCAGATGGCTTGTAGTAGAAAGACTTTACACACATGCATCTCTTTTAGCTACTCCTCTGGTATCTCTGTCCACTTGGCAAGTTTTCCTTTCAAAAATCCCAGGCAGTCAAAGCCCTCCAGATCTCTGTGTATTTCCATCAAACAAAGTGTATTTTGCCTAAATCTGTCTTCTGCATTGACCTGTCTATATTTTACCATCTCGAGGCTAGTCTCTGCAACCGCTACTGCTGCTGCTGATCAGAGTGCACAGTTAAGGTTTGCTCCATGTCTGTGATCTTCTCAAAAAAACTTGTCCTTGTAGTGATTTGCTTTTGCATTGATTTTTGCTAGCTTGGACATTATCTGCTGAAACTGTAGAGTATTCAGTGTGGGAGAGCTCTTTCGTTGTCAGGATGAGCTATTGGAAGTAATTGTTACTGCTCCCCCTGCAGACTGATTCTTTGTTTTCCCAGGGAGATTCTGGCTGTTTGGTAGGCTTGGACATAAACCTCTTCCTTTCAGTGAGTCTTGCAAAATACTAACTTTCGTACATCCAACTTAATTTTTAGCTCATAGCTGATGAAATACACATTTTTTGTATTGCTACGTTAAGCACACTGGCAAAAGTAGCTCTTACGAAGCTGAAAGTATACTTATTTATTTAAGTTTAGTAAGTAGGTAGAGCCAACTAAGAATGGTCCATTTTGGCAGGGGAAGATTGAATGACTCTTACATCTACTGAACTGTGTCCATGTTGCATTGTAATTATTTTTTATTTATCTTTTGTTGACTGGGTTATTCCCATTATGAAAATGACATGTTTTCAGTGGAGACTTAAGGAGTATTTGGGTCTATATTATAACATCAAAGTCTTACAACTTTGAATGTTATAATATCGAACCCAGTAGAGCGAATGCTGGAAATAGTGAGGCTGCAGAACACTGAATACTTTCCTAGGGAAAGTATTCGGTGGGCTGTTTCTGCAGCTTCGCTATTTCCTCGACTGTGGAGCGGAGGTTACGGACCGGGTTAAGGTAAGTGTGCGGACGAAGGTGAGTGTGCGATTGGGCGCGGGTTAGGTGAGTTAGGGTTAGGGAGCAGGTAAGGTGAGTGTGCAATAGTGACGGACCTTAGGGTAAGGGTTGGGTTAAGGTAAGTGGATAGCTAGTGGTGTATGTATGGTGTAGTGTAGGGTTTTGTGAAGTGTGTGCGTGGATTATTTATTTTGGTGTGCTTGTGTTGTGTGTATGTTTGTCGGAACAGCAAATGGGAAAAAATTCGCTATTCTGACTATTCGGTTTTCTGGTGTTTTGCTCTACTGGGTTCGATATTATAACATTTGAAGTTGTAAGACTTCTATGTTATAATATAGACCCGGAGTATTTATACTAGTAGGTGAAATGTGATCAAGGCGTCAGGGAACTTCCCCTAGTTGTAACGTACAGGGACTCTATTGTTGATGGTGCATCCTACTTCCTGTTTCCATTCCAGGCACGAAGGTGGCCCAGAGAAATAAGAAGTATGGCAAGTGTGATAAAAAAAAATATAAGAATGGAGAAGAGAAGATGAGCATTGAGATGGCTGAGCCTTTATGAGAAAGGCAGCTAAACAAAATGGAGGAAATGCAGACAAAATCATTGATATCAGAGGAGAAAGGAGCAGTAAATAAGGTCAGAGGCTCCAGATTCGGAAGACAGATGTCAGGAAAAGCTGTTTGAGGAAGAAGAGAGTCAGCAGGAATATATTTTTACAACCCTCCAATAAAGAGGGTTGCAGGATCCTCGTTTAAAATAAATGATTGATCAAAAGGAGCCAGAGAGTGAACTGGGGGCATCTTGGGATGAGATTATGGAGAAGATACAAGAAGAAGAGTTTGCAGAAGGTAGAACAAGAAGAAAATGATATGCACAGTTGTTGAAAGAGGTAGAAAGAAGTGCAGAGATGAAGGAAGAAGTGAAAAAAATATGTAATAATAGTAAGCAATAAGAAAGAAAATGGACTGGACAGGTATGAATAAACTGAATAAATAAACTTTACAACAGGAAGGAGGAAACTCCTGCAAGATAGAACAAAATCCCAAAATAAGAAGGCATCTCTGATTTACATCAGTAAAAAACTGCGCTCCCTCATTAAATCATTCAAGGCCAACTTCGAAAGAAAAATAGCCAATGACTCTAAGGATAACCACAAGGCCTTCTTTAACTATGTCAAGAGTCTAGGGGCAAACTCTCATATATGCTCCGAGCTAGTGCATAATGGCCATAAATACACTGAACTAACCGACATTGCCAACATCCTGGCTGACAAGTTCAGTGCAAACTTCACCCCCCCCACCACCACCACCAAAGGGGCTAGCACCCATCCCAGAAGAATGTGGCGCTCCAGATATCTCAGACACACAAGTAAAGACAGCCCTTGCAAAGGCCAAAAACACAGCATCAATGGGACCAGATGCTATCCCAGGTTGTGTCTTACACGAGCTTCAAAATGAACTAACCCCCCCATCTCAAATCACTATTCAAACTCAGCCTCTCTACAGGCTATGTACCCAAAGAATGGCGTACAGCAACAGTCGTACCACTCCACAAAGGTGGTGCCACAACTGACCCTGGGAACTATCGCCCTATAAGCTTGACTAGCTTGGTCTGCAAAGCCATGGAACGCATTATCATGGAGCTCATTAACAGGGACATTGGGAACCTCCAGACACTGGACCCCACCCAGTTCGGCTTTGTTAAAGGCAGATCTTGCCTCATGAACTTGGTTGACTTCTTCGAAACAGTCATCAAGGCCATAGATGAAGGGAAGGTGGTCCACACAGCATATCTGGACCTCGCTAAAGCGTTCGACACCATCCCACACTCAGAAATCATAGACAAACTCACCAACTTAAATATTAACCCCTATGTCACGAGATGGGATGCCAATTGGCTCTCAGACAGAACCCACATGGTAAGAGTGGCAGGCGCCATGTCTGACTCTAAACCAGTCACAAGCAGAGTCCCACAGGGCTCAGTCCTGGGACCCCTCCTGTTCGGTATATATTTCTCCGAAGTACAGGCAAAGGCGGAGGGACTGTGGCTAACCAAGTTCGCAGATGACTATAAATTGGGTGCAATAATTGACTCTCCAGCTGACACAGACATCCTGCAAAAGGGTCTCACAGAGACAAACACCTGGTGTGAAAGTCACGGCCTCAAGCTAAATGCCAAAAAATGCATAGTAATCCCATTTGGGAAAAACAAAGTACCTACAAACTACCACACAGATGGGAATCCACTAAGTACAGAAGAAGTAATTAGGGACCTAGGTACCCAAGTAGATAGAATGCTCTCCTTTGATACCCACATAGCCAAAACGATCAGGAAATCCTTCTGTGTGGCACATCTGATCATGAAGGGTTTCTCATCCAGATCCAAGGAGGTGATTGTGCCCCTTTACTCCTCACTCATTAGGCCCATAATAGAGTACAATGCCCATTTTGGGATGTATCTCACTAGACACCTGCAACAACTAGAAAGACCACAGAAGTACCTCACTAAAAGGAATAAGGTCCTTAAACAATTACCCTATGAAGCATGACTAAAAAATCTGCATCTCTTCCCAGTCGCTTACCGTCTGCTCAGAGGTGACCTATGCCTGACCTATAGGGCCATGTCAAACCCTGAACTAATGGACATGCTTCACCTCAAAAAAACAAGATCCCTCAGAATCACTCGTTCTAGCGACTTGAACCTATGTACAACAGTAAATAGGACATGCTGGAGGGATAGATTCCTGTCCCAGCGACTCCCCTCACTCTGGAGTAGAATCCCAATCCATATTCGACAGAGCTCCTCTCTGACCCATTTCAAGAGAAATCTTGATGAGTGGATGGGTAATCGTAAGTTCTACCCTGGGATCATTTCAGGAGCCCTGTTGACAGAGGCCCAGGTTACTAATCTAATGGGGAGGCGAAAGCCATCACTCTGTGGCTAGGCTTATAAATGCCCATGGGTAGATAGCCTAGTACTTACCTATGAACCTATGAGCCTATGAGACACTATTATTGCGTCACTGGGTGTTTCATCCAAGGAGGTAAGAGCTTTTATTCTCATCAATAAAGAAACATACTGTGATATATTTTTTGTACTGGACAATATATGGAAAAATGTCTTAGAAAAATATGAAAAAAAAGAACTGTAATCCTTGGACTGAATATGTAGTACAAGCATTTTATAGAGAGACTAAAAAAAGATGAACTGAGAGAACATTTAAAAATAATATGCAAAGATGTGTTGGTTACAAAAAAATGACGAAAGACTGAGGTTTATGGAGTGGGTGTTGGGAATGTTGGATTATTTTGAAATGCAATGTGATAATGTTGTGCATATTCCTAGTGTGATTAATGTTGAATGGTAACAGTGGCTTTGTTAAGTATAGAGGGCAACCTAAAACATTTTTTTTTTGTGGAAAAACTGATCATTTGATTTGTGAATGTGATAAATGAAAATGTTTTATTTGTGGCAAATCAGGGCATAAAGCAAAGAAATGTGATATGAAATGTAAAACATGTGGAAGAAATGGACTTACATGGATAGATTGTGAAGAATTGTGGAGAAATTGTAGAAAAGGTAGGTGTACAGGATTTAGTACAATATTAAATATATAGAAAAGGAACATGAAAAACAGGAGAAAAACAAAGATGTAATAATGAAGGCAAAACATGGAGAAGAAGAGCTGACCGATACTAGTGAGGAAGAATATGTAAATTGGCAAGTAGTGAGAGGAAAGAAAAATTCCATAGGCAAAAGGGTAAGGAGATGAAAAGAAAATTTAAAAGCATAATTGTGAAAGAGAATAAGAAAGGTAAAGGATGAGATAGGAATAACACCAATAAAACCAAAGATTTAGCTTTAAATGTAAATAGTATGAAGAATATGAAAATAATAGATATTTTAGAATGTTGTGCTTTAATGGATATGCATATTATCATATTAGAAGATACCAGAATTTTGACAGAGGAAGAAAGATTACAAACTGAAGTTGCATGGGGTGGAACACTTCTTTAGAACATGATAAAAGACACATGTTCAGGAACAGATATATTATGTAAAGAAAACATCAAATTCTTAGATTTTACAATTGTTGAATTAGGAAGAATAACGGTACTAGACTTAAGACGGAAAACAAAGGTTTATAGAATTATTGCTTTATATGCTTATATTACAAAGAAAGAGAGGTAAATAATATTTAAAAATTTAAATTATGTAGGTGTTAATATGGATATAATAATAGTGGGAGACTTTAATTGTAATTTAAGAGTAGGAGAGAAAAATAGCAATGATATCAAAATGATACATGAGATAATGAAAAGTGGAAAGTTATGCATATGGGATAACACACACTGGACTTATAAAAGAGGAGGAGAAAAAGTGCAATAAAAAGAATGGCATGTTAAAAAAATCACCAGAACAAGAAAATAAGGAAATGGAAAACAAGATTTCTTTATATGAATTAGATAAGGTTCTTCAGCATGTTAATATACAACCAGCTTCAGGATCAGATGGAATATGGTATCAATTTTTCTAAAAATTTTTATGGATTGGCAGAAAAAAATGCTAGTTAAAAGTTATGAATGAGTGGCTAAATGAAAGTTTTATGTATAATTATTTGTGTTGTGGCATACTTAAATTTGTATGGAAAAAGGAAGATAAAAATGAAATTGAAACTTGGAGACCTATAGTATTGAACAATAATACATATAAGATTTTTATAAAAATAATTAGGAAGAGAATGGAAAGTGAAATGAAAAGTATTATGGAAGGTAACACATATAGCTTAAAGGGAAATGGATGTCAAGAATTATTATGCATAGTAAGGGAAATTGTGGATGATATTATAAACAGGACTTATGAAACCAAGATCATGATAGGAGATTTAAATAAAGTTTTTAATATGTTACAACATAAACATTTGTGGACTGTTATGGAAGAGTATAACATTAGTAAAAAAAATAATGTATGTTCGGTCTATAGCAAAAATAATCATAAAGTAAGAATTTTAGTGAATGGATGGTTAAGCAAAGAAATAGATGTAAATAATGATATACATCAGGGATGTCCTATGAGAAGTATATTTGCATTATTTATGGATTTATGAGTTAGGGATGTAAATTTGCACATGAGAAATGCTGCTTATAATATTATTGAAGGTATAACAATTCCAGGCATATTTACTTATGCAGATGATATTATATTGATTAAGAAAAACAAATTCTGGATGAAAGAAACGGTATGTTATATGTATCAATGTTTAAGCATAATAGGCATGACCTTAAATAAAATAAAAGTAAAGGATTGGGTGATATAGTACAAACAGAGGGAGTATCTTTCTCGATGAAAGAAACCTTTATGTTAGAAATAAGATTTTGGGGTAAACACGTAAGTGAAGACTAATAGAATAGGATACTAGATTAAATAAAATAGCTTTGTTGTTTTTGGAAAACATACAAACTATCATTTAATAAAAGGTTTATTTCATTAATTCATTTCTACTGGGGGTGATTGCATGTTTAGCTAGTGTTTATGTTGCCAATAGTCTATGAAAATAAATACTACAAGTGTTTTTTCTTCTATATGGGGGTACAATATTGAATCTAGTAAAGAGAGGAATCTTACACATGGAAAAGGAAGACTGACGTTTAGGATTAATAAACCCAGTTCTTTATGCTGCTTCTTTGAATTTGTATAAAGTGGTGTTTTTTTTTTAGGTAAAGTGATACAAATGAAAAGTTGGTAGTAAATTTACTAAGGTCCAAATATAAGCAGCACTGGGATATGTTAAAAAAAATCAAAAGAGGGAAATCATGTTTAAATAAAATAATGAGATATTATCAAGCACATTTTTTATGGAAAATAAAAATTGGCAAAATAGAAAATAAGAGGAAAGTATTGTATAAAAAATATCATGATACAATACTATTACTATTATGTTTATCCTTGGGCTGAGCTAGTGAATGAAAAAGTTAAAACTATAAGAGTATGAAAAGCATAGTGAAAAAAATAAGTGAAAGAGTTTGTGTTTGTGTGTATAAATATATACACATACATGTTTGTGTGTGTATAAATATATACACATACATGTTTGTGTGTGTGTAGATATATATATATATATATATATATATATATATATATATATATATTTTTATATGTGTATATAAATATATATCATATATATATATATATATATATATGTATATATATATATATATATATATATATATATATATATGTGTGTATATATATATATATATATATATATATATATATATATATGTGTGTATATACATGTCTCACTTCATCGAGCCTGACTTCATTGAATCTTCATTATATTGAACTCCCAGAACAAAGAAAATGAACCCCAGGAAAGAAACCACTTGACTACCAGGACAAAACAACAAACAGCAAAACAAAAAACCCTCCAAGTGGGGGGCTTCAACCCCAAACCCCCTAATTAAATATAGCAGCTCAGGGATAGCACTACAGTGGTGGAAGGGCAAGGTTCACTGTGGTGACCAAGTGGTTTCTTTCTGGGGGTTCGTTTTCATTGTTCCGAGAGCTTGATATAATGAGATTCGATACAATCAGGCTTGATAATGTAAGTATTCAATGTTTTGAAGGGGATCTATCTGTATATATATATATATATATATATATATATATGTATATATTTATATATATATATATATATATATATATATATATATAGATCTACTTCATTTGCCCTAACTTCCGATTGACTGACACCCATTTGCCTGACCCCTTTTGACCGAAATTTCATTTGACCGACACTTCATTTGACCGACAAGTATTATTGGCAAGTAAATGGGATATGCCTCCTTTTCCACTGTAGTGTGTCCCTGGAGTTAGAATATATAGTTAAGGGGAGTATGGGGGGCAAAGCCCCCCACTTAATTTCATATTATATTATTTAGTTTTGTTTGTTTAGTTTTGCTTTTGTTTTACTAAGCAATATTAAAGCAAAACTAAACAATATAATATTGAAATTAAGTGGGGGGCTTCGCCCCCCCACACCCCCCCTAACTATATATTATAACTCCAGGGTCGCACTACAGTGGGGAAGGGGGCATATCCCATTTACTTGCCAATAATACTTGTCAGTCAAATGAAGTGTCGGTCAAATGAAATTTCGGTCATTTGGTGTCGGGCAAATGGGTGTCGGTCAGTCGGAATGTTAGGGCAAATGAAGTAGACCCTATGTATATATATATATGTATATATATATATATATATATATATATATATATATATATATGTGTATATATATATATATATATATATATATATATATATATATATATATATATATGTGTGTGTGTGTGTGTCTACTTCCAAATTTCAGAATTTCAAAACTTCGAATTTCTTATGCTCGAGACCATAACATTGAAGTTTTGAAATTTTGAAATGTAAATAAAAAAAATAAAAACAAAAAATCATTTTTTTTTTTTTTTTTACATTTGTGCATGGATGTCCTCTGCACACACCCCCCTCCCACAGCCCCCTGCTAATTAAATATATCAACTCTGAGATCGCACTACAGCGAGGAAAACTGTAAATATACTGTTCCACACTGTACGGTGATTTACATTTAAATGGTTTGAAGTTTCAAAACTTTGATTTTATGGTCTCGACCATAAGAAAAGCAAAGTTTTGAAACTCTGAAATTTGGAAGCAGGACCCTATGTAGACGCTATTTCTGTACAATGTATAAGAGTTGTAAAATTGTGGGGAAAATTACTTTGATAATATGAAGGAGGTAAATGAAGTAAATATGGATATGATTTTGTATGGATATTACAGACAAAAATAAACATTTTTTAAAGAACCCCTACTCTTTTCAGGAGGTGCCATGGGATCTTCTACACTCAACATAGCTACCACCAACTTGAGCAGATGGGACCTTTGTAAACCAGCATTTCATCCAAAGGATGACACACACAGGAGTACATCACCCCATAATGCTGCACTACAGTGTCAGTAATCCAGTCACCTTGAGTGAGAATTGAACCCACAACCTTCTAGTCTTCCAGCACCAAAGGCAAATGTGCTACCTGTTGCGTACCTGACATGATAAATGACTACACATATAACCATAAGATCCCCATGTAGCATATCCTTTTCTTCTCCCATCAGTAGCAAAACATATGCTAATATATTTCTCTTATAGTTATTTATATTCAGTTTCACACATGATTACTATGTGTTGCAGTATAATGGCAAGTTGACTTGCATGTACCATCATGGTATAGCAGCTGCAAAAGAAGGTCACCATGTATAAGTTGTGACAAGCATCCCTGACTTTTAATTATTTTGATTTTTTTTATTAAATATAAATTAGTGTTAAAAATTCATTATGGTAAAGAAAGGATGGAGTTAAAAGGGTGGCAGCTCCCCTGATGGCAGTCTTACTAGAAGTAATTTAACTGCTGTGTCATTTTGTCATATGTTTGTGAAATAGCTGAAGTAAAAACATTTTTCCAGAGGCATAAGATAAGATGAATTATGTAACAGACACACGGGGACATAGATAAACACACACACACACACACACACACACACACACACACACACACACACACACACACACACACACACACACACACACACACACATAGTAATGTTTAATTTCAGTAGTAGTCACAGAAATACTCTTAATAATGAGTCTTTCAAGATTCAATATGGGTTTATTTATAAATGAGTTGAACAAAAAACATGCTCTTTTATGCAAAATGGGTTGGAACAGTTAACTTAAATGAAGTGCAGTCTTTAAAACAATACTTAAAGGTTTACAAAAAATAACATTTCAGGTTGGATTCATTCCCAGGCAACAAAGTCTAGGCAAATATTCATTCATAGCTAGTTCTAGAATGTACAAGGCTGAGAGGTATTTTGCTGCATCACCTTCTCAGCAGTATTAATAACAATCCCACAGGTAGAGACGACTCCCAACAGCTTCCCACCCAGTACTCCACATGTAATGTACAGCAACCTTCCTCTAACCTTCCTTTGCTGGATAGCAGTTCCTCATTCAAGCAAATGGCTTTTTCCACTCAAAGATGCTGGAGACTCCTCTCCAGAAATCCTTCTAAGGTTACAAGTAAGGATATATACCAATCCTGTTGAGCCCAGAAGTAAAATACAACTCATTTTTACTCTTGTGTGACTTCTTGCTTCCTGCCTGTAAAGCTTGTGCAACATGGTTTTATTGGGCCATTCTTACCTCCCCCCATTGCTCCCTCTAGTGTTTATAACTCACAAAGCAGCCATTATAGTACTTTAAGGATCTCCATACAGTGTCATTATTTTGATTAGTACATCTGAGTATTTTTAACAGCAATATTAGTTTTAATTCATTCTACATTTTTCTGAGCGTAAAGTTGTTTAGTATAACTTGTATATGAATTATTTGTTGTGTGATATTCATGGAATGGTGAGGTGTGGTTTTAGCCTCACTCCTTTGTTACATTTGACAGTTCTAAAATTATTTTTCTAAAGTGTCTGACATTGGTGTAGCCAGAATGTTTACTGTTTTATTACAATCTCAGGTTGCTTTCTCCCATTTCACTTCATATAAATACTTTAGAATTTTCCAGATTTTTCACTTAAGATGCTTAAAATGTATGTGTATTTTTCATTTGTCACCCTTTAAATACAAAGATGTTTTAAATGCTTTATAGAATTGAGACCCACAACACCTCTAGCTTGGTAACACATTGGGATCAATAATAAAGGCACTCCTAAATCCAATGTCCAAAATAACAGATTCCAGATAACAAGAATGTGACTCAAAAGAGGTAAAAAAAGTTTATTTACAAGCCAGCACTACACGGATTTAGAGCTTTTGTCTCCAAACAGGAAACTTCATCAGAATCAATTAACACAACATCCAGCCCCAAATATAAATTTTCCATTGGTTAATGCCTTTATTACATCCATCCCCCCAGCTCACCCATATTATTGCCAAACATTCCTGTCTATAACCAAAAAACTTAAAAGCTTTAAAATATCTAGTTTTTCATTAATAATATAACAAATACACATTATAACTTATTAGCCCTTAACTTTAGGGTTGGGGTCAGTGAAATATGATCATTCAGTCCTGGGTGGATACAGGCAACCAGGTGTAATTGCCATATTAATTCCCAAAATTCCAGCCTAGATTCCCAGTCTCCACCCCCTTCTTGTGATTTAACAAGTTCCAAAATCCAAAATTTGAAGTCTGCTTTTACACTTTTTAAAACATGTCGAAAAAAGGCATTGGTCTCCTTCTTCCTACCTATTTCTTACATATGCTCGTATATGCTTTGTCTCAAACTATGTTCCTTCGTACCTACATAAAATGCCGAACATGGATGTCCAGTAAGCAATGTACACAACCCCCTTGGTTGAACAATTACAGAAACGTGCTGCTCAAAATTTAATTGAGGTACAGGTAACCATCATTCTTCCTTATTAGCTATAAATGTACATTGTGAACATCTACTATGCTTAAATGTTCCATTCCTAACCCCATCCCTATTTCCCCCATCTCCCTGCCCTTTTTCAAAGATTTCTTTCAAGTTGGAGTTCCTCTTAAAACTAAACTTTAAGGGCCTGATGAACACTTCCAACCTGTTGGGGCATTTTGTGAAACATCTCACGATTTATTTTAATAATATTCCGTATCCTCCCTGTATCTTGATTATATGTTGTTACTAAATAAGGTGTTAGCGGATTTTCTTTATTCAATCCCCTTTCAGTTTTGGGTCTCACATTCCCACCATCAACAAGTACTGGCCTGTCCAGTAAAGGTAGGTATTTGATCTCTCAGTCCAACAATATTTCATTTTTGAGTGATTTTGTAAGGTTGTTAGGATACCCTCTTTCAAAAAACAACCTATCAATGTAATCTAATTCTCTTTCCATATCTCCCTCAATAGATGTCATCTGAGCTGCCCACATCATCTGCTCCTTTACTATATTTCTCTTCTGTATAAAAGGGTGATTACTCTCAAAATGTAAGTAAGGATTTGAGAAACATTTTTCCTATGTACTTGTGAAACATATCTTTTATTTTATTTACAAAATCCTTCTGGATGCCTATGTCTAGATAATGTACCTCATTGTCCCCAATTTCTTGTGTAAAATTCTAAAATGTGGTTGTCCTGTTTAAATAATTCATAAATGTACCAATTAAATCATGAAGCTACTGCCAAACAATAAAAATATCATCCAAAAATGATAATAAGCTCTTATGTAGTCCTTATGACCAGAATTAAATACAGAATACTTTTCTCAATATAGCATAACTATGTTGGCAAAAAAAGGTGCACATGAAACACCCATTGCTATTCCATCTAACTGATGATAGTACTCCCCTTGAAAATAAATGTAATTGTTCTTCAAGACTAATTCCATATTCTCCAATACTAACTCATTCACATTTAAAAATTTAAATTCCATCATCATTTCTTCAAACCATTCAAGTCCCAAATCATGTGGAATAATGGAAAGTAGATCTTGAACATCAGTAGTTATAAAACAGAAATTAGGGTTAAATTCTAATTGCTCAATTTTCGACAAAAACTCCATGAGTCAACCAGAATATGCAGATACATACTATAAAAGGCTTTTCATTTTTTATCCATGTATATAGCTAATGGTTGTGTTTTCGAGCCCTGTGATGTAACCACTGGTCTAAATGGGGCGTCTGATCCTTATGGACTTTAGGAATCCCAAAAATCCCTGGAATAAATGGTTTTGGAACTCTTATAAAAACAAACTGTTTGTTAATAATCTCCTGTGTCAAGTTGTCTTCCAATATCATATCTATCTTTTTATATGCAATATTCACTTCATTACAATACACCTGGGAATACCTTCCACTTGAATTTAAGATCTCCAGCATTTTAGCTGAATAGTTCTAATGTTCCATTATGACCACCCCCCCATCAGATGACCACCCCCATCAGATTTCATTATCCTCACTGTCTTATTTCTCCTTAACTCTTCCAACACACTCTTCTCTTCTGTTAAAAGATTACACCTGTACCCTATTATTGTATTAAATACATTCCTGATTTCTTTAACCACTAATGTTTCAAAATTAAGTAGTTCTGAGTGTAGTGGTGGGTTGCAAATAATTTTCCTGATCAAGTTGTCGCCTATTTTTACCAAAGGGGTTTCACTCAACATCCGCTCCAAATTCAATTTTCTCTTAAACATTTTTGTCTAAGATTGTATTTGCCACATTGCCTTTTCTAGCAGGTATAAAAGTGAACCCCTTCTTAAATAGGCTAAAATGACCAGTGTTAATATTGATATCTGTATAACTGAACATATGAAAGTTATCTTTCATGTAAACGACCCCTTCCCTCTCTATAGTATCTGTTATTAACTGTTCTTGGTTCAATCCCTTGAATGGTTTACACTCTATCTACTTGCCTTTCTGCTCCCACTGTTGTCAGGGATAATGATTTTGTCTCCCCTGATATCGGAGACTCGGATCTCCTTAGGCCCATGTTCCCTAAAGGGATCCCCCATTCCTCCCATTGTCCCCCCTTTTCCTGACCAAAATGTTCCATGTTCTCATCATAATTATTGTTGGTGCTATGGTAGTTGTTGTAACCCCTTTCCTCCATCGTTTCTTTTACAAGACCCTTCTACTATATAGAATTGCTTATGTTGTGAACAAGTTTACATTGTAGGCATTGGGCAGTAATAGATCTTTCTTACCTCTATAAGAGATGCTTCTGAGAGAGACCCAGAAAAAAAAAACATAGGTGCAAATTCAGTAAAGCTTACACGTTCATTTTTTCTGTGTTTGCGTCGCTGCTTGATGTGAACACGGGTGCAGTGAGTTTTAGATTCAGTAAAGTCTGTGTAGCAGCTAGCAATGATGCGCATTCATGTGCATCAACGGAAAGCTTTGTGGGATGTAAATCTCAACATAAGTAGCTGAACTTTATGCTAATGAAGCAAACCAACATGGTAGACCTATCCAGCAACCCTCCACACAACCTTGTAGGCTCCATGTCCATGTTGGAAGTCTACGCCGCCAAACCTTTCCATGTATAGGTGCTTACAAGGAGGCAAGGACATGTAGAAGTCCTGAAATATGGACAGAATGCCCATGAAAAGCTAAAAACACACATTTAATGGCCAAGGATGTCCAAAAGAATCAGGGATGTATGTCAGATCACTATAAAGTTTATAATTTTTATTGTAGCACAAGTCTCTGGAATGCACCATTACACGCAAAACATTTGAAAACAAGTAATAAAAATGTAATGTAAAAGATGAATATAATGTATTACCACAACAGGTACAGTGATACCCTGCATTGTGTTTTTAACTCAGTGCTCCTGTGCTGTTGCCCAGCTTGCATAGCTACTATCCATGCAGTTTCCAGGCTATCAGCATGGTTATTATGTAAATGATGTAAAAAAGCAGTGGATTTGTTGAATCACAGAAAGCAGGGACCATGCAGGGCTGTTAACTCCATGTAAGCTCCTACACAGTGTTTGTTTTCCATGGATGTTGATGACATCAGGGGGGGTTTGCCACGTAACTTTGTTGTTATTTTATGGGGTCTTTTGTGCGTGTGTTCAGAACACAAATGGCAATGTTTATGCAATCTTTATTTGTGTGAGCAGACTACTCTTGTGCCATACATGAACTAGACATCCAAAAATAGAAATCGGATGCATTCACTCAATATTGGTGAGAACTTCTGGGCATCGCACAAGCCCTGTAAGCAGGGCTGTGCACTACTAATTCCCTCTAGTCAGAGAACTTTGCTTGAATAGTCCTGTGGCAACAACTGTTAGGTGGTGGACTACGGTGCATATAGTCTCGGGTTCAAGTATAGGATATGTCAACTTTTATCATACTGTGGTGACATTGTAGGTCATAGAAATGAAGTGCAGTTATCACTAATTAGCGTATTCTGTACGATTCATGACAGTAGGGATGAAATTATAAAAAGTTTTGCATGATTTGCTGTCATTATGCACAGCTGCATGTCGGTGTACAGAGCATAATATTGCATACTGCAATGGGAGTTTTAAATCTTGTTATATCCTAAATGGGTGAATGTCATTTAAAGTAGCCAATACTAGATGGTAGTCCTAATCAAGAAATGTGTAAAGTATGCATATAGCCTACATTATTTTCCCTCGATACTTAACATTGGAGTAGAAACTTGGAACTGTTAACTGACATAATGTTAGGGGCTGCTGCAGCTATTCCATGTCTGTATGCGCTCAAGGCTGAAGTCACTGCTGCTGGTGCTGATGACAATAGGCCTAGTCCAAGAAGGAGAATAGTGTTCAGGCCCAGGGTAACCTACCAGGTGCTACATGAGCCAGATATTGTAGAGCACTACAGGGTGGACATGGACACATTGCAAGAACTCTGTGAGCTCTGCTGGCCTCAACTCAGAACCAGAGCCAACTGAGGGGGAACCCATCCCCAGTGAAAACTAAGGTATGTGTAGCCCTTAGAATATTAGCTACAGGTATTTTTCAGAGACCAACTGGGGACATGATGGGGGTGTCACAGGCATCAGCATCCAGGATACTCCACCAGTTCCTGGATGCTGTGCTTATAGATGCCAGTGAACAAATATATTTTCCCCTTACTACTAAAGAGAGGACCAGCAATATGCAGCACTTCTGTCATGTAGTGCACTACCTTGAAGTACTGGTTGCCATAGATTGCACTCGTGTACACATCAAAGCACCATCTGGTGAGCAGGCTGGAATCTACATTAACAGCAAAGAATACCACTCCATCAACTGTCAAGTCATGTGCAATGTCCAGGGGGTTATCTTGAATGTGTGTGCTGGTAACCCTAGCAGTTGTCATGACTCCCATCTCTGGCACACATCACAGCTGCACCAAATGTTTACTAGGGGGGCATCCCACAGGGCCATTTACTGGAGAATGCTGGCTATGCCCTGGAACCGTGGATGATGACACCCATCAGAAATGCACGTACACCTACGGAGGAATGCATGAACAAACTAGGAACATCATAGAGCATGTGTTTGGGCTTCTGAGGTCATGGTTCCTGTGCCTAGGTATATCTGCTGGAACCTTACAGTATACCCCATGCACATGTACACAGATATTCACAGTTTGTGCTATGCTGCATCTGATCCTGTGGAAACAGCTGCAGCAGGATCAGCAAGGAGAACAGACACACATCCTCCCACCAATGCCTAGGTCACCACAGTCACAGGAGGACTCAGAGGAGAAATCCTCAGCTGCTGTTCATGTAGGCATCCTTACTATGCCCTTACTTTGGCTGAGACAACACATAGCACATTCACTGACCACCTAGGGTCTAATACCTTCCTCCTTCTCACATACATATATTAAAACTTATGGCAGGCAACTCACACAACCTTTATCGATGCATGTATTGCCTGTGTATTGCTTCCATCAGACAGTCAGCCCTGAACTAATGCTGTGTCAACTGCCACATTTGCAAGGTAAGACCTGAACCTAGACTGCAGTGGTGAACACTGTTATTACATACCCTTGTGTACGTCTTACCTTATTACATTATGCAAATATATACTGGTGCTTTTGTAGATAACTTAACATGTGAGTACACACACTTATACTACTACAGTGTTACCATATGTAATTTTTATGCAACAGGCATGAAACACTAACACAGTTCAACCAAAGCTGAATACTGTTACAACATGCAAGAGAGAAATTAGGGAGAGACTCCAGTCCATTCTGACTTCAGGATAGTTTGTATCCTAACAGTAAATATGTTTTCCCCCACCCAAAAAAACAGGATTGTAAGACAGAGAGAGATATATAGTTATAATCATAATTATGACAGGAGTTAGTTGTGCCTACTAACTGGTCTGTGTCCAAATATAAGTCATAAAAATACTTGTACAATATACAGTGCATGGCTTGATAGCAGTGTACAGTTTTCATGAAGGTGGCTGTGGGAGGAATGACTCCAGCTTTGGAAAGCAGCTTATAGCTTCTATGGCCAAAAGGACTAAGGCAGCCATCCTGCTTGATGAAGCTTTAATTGTGTTTAGGGTTCAAATCCTGCTGTACCCAGGCTAAAAAAGTTCTCAAAAGCTGACTACAAACAACTAAGGGTGGGTATCAGTAGCTTCACACCACCTCCCCTTCAGAGGATGCAGACAACTATGCTGAACAGTATGCCAGTGAAGTATACAAGCACCTGTACAACTGCATGGACTCAGCCATAACCAACAGAACTAAAACCTGCTCATCAAGGTAACACAAACCTCCCCAGTGGACATCCTCTGTCAACAGGCTTTACAAGAAAAGGAAGAAACTGTTGTCCAAGGGTAAAAAGGAACAAATTCCAAATTGGAAAAACTTCCTCCTCAGCCTCAACATGCAAATTAGATCTGTAGTGAAAACCTCCAGAGCCAATTATGAATTGAAACTAGCCTCCAAAACAAAGGGAAACCACAAAGCCTTCTTCAGTTATGTCAGGAGCTTCCATAGCAAAGCCCAGGTTTGTTCCAAATTAGTACTTAATGGTACCACTTACATTGATCCTGCTGACTTAGCCAACCTGCTAGCAGATAGGTTCAGCTCAAACTCCCCCCTATCCCCACCAAAGGCCCATTCGACATCCCCAGTACTTGTCCCGCACCTCACATCTCTGTAGATCAGGTGTTAAAGGCCCTATCAAAGGCAAAGAGCACAGCTTCCATGAGACCTGATAGTATCCCAGGCTGTATACTGCACCATCTCCAGCAAGAACTAGCTTCGCCATTAAGCACCCTATTCAAACACAGCCTAAGTTCAGGCTTCATTCCAGCACAGTGGAGAACTGCCATTGTCATCCCCTTGCACAAAGGTGGTGCCACTACTGACCCTGGAAACTATTGCCCCATTAGCTTGACTAGTCAAATCTATAAAGCCATGGAGCGTATTATTATGGTTGTCACAAACAAAGATATACGCAGTCTCCAAGCACTTGACCTCACCCAGTTCGAATTCGTCAAGGGCAGATCTTGCCTGCTGAACCTCGTTGACTTATTTGAGACTGTCACCAAGGCCCCGGATGAGGGAAAGTCAGTACATACAGCTTACCTTGACTTGGCCAAGGCCTTTGACACAATACCCCACTCGGGCATAATTGGAAAGCTAACACAACTTGGTGTAAATTCCTGTCTCATCAGGTGGTTGGCCAGCTGGCTCACTGATAGGACCCACAAGGTCAAAATAGGTGCCTCCACCTCCGACAGCAGACCTGTCACTAGTGGTGTTCCCCAGGGATCTGTCCTGGGACCCCTGCTGTTTGGCATCTACTTCTCAGAGGTCCAGGCAAAGACAAAATGTCTGTGGCTGACCACATTTGCAGATGACTGTAAGTTGGGTGCTTTAATTGACTCCCCAGATGATGGTAACAACCTGCAAGAGGGTCTCACAACAACAAATGACTGGTGCCAAAGTCATGGCCTTAAGTTAAACATCAGAAAAATGTATTATCATACAATTTGGCAAAAAGGACAGCCCCTACTGAATACCACATCAATTGCAACCCTCTAAGCACACAACCTGTAGTGAGAGACGTGGGTGCTCAGCTTGACAACAGTGTTACATTCGACCATCATGTGGCAGCAGTGGTCACAAAAGCCTTTTACATGGTTCATCTCATAAGTAAAGGAATTGTATCCAGAAAAAAGGAGGTTATTACTTTTCTGTACTCTTCTCTCGTTAGGCCAGTAATTGAGTATAACTCCTCGTTTGGCATGTACCTTTCCAAACATCTGCACCAACTGGAAAGGCCACAGAAATACCTCACAAAGAGAATTAATGGCCTCCAACACCTATCCTATGCTGACAGGCTCAAATCACTATTACTGTACTCAGTATCATACAGATTGCTCAGAAGTGACTTGTGTCTCACCTACAAGGCAATGTCGGACCCTGCCCTACTAAAGACGTTCCATAGCTATAAGTCGAAGTCATCACACATTACCCTCTCAAAAGGCCAAAATCTAATATTTGACATCAACAAAACCTGCTGGAGAGACAGATTGGTCTCTCAGCAGCTGCCTTGTCTCTGAAATAGACTTCACTACATGTCAAACAGAGTACCTCGCTGACCCTCTTCAAGCACAACCTTGATGATTGGATGGGGAACCACAAGTTTGTCCCTCATTGACAGGGGTGACAGGTGCTGACTAAGGTTCTTTTTTTGGAGATAAACTCTTGGCTGAGTTTGTAAGGACCCCAAGGCCATTAGCCTAGCAACATTCTATGATCCTATGTAAGTTGAAGTTTTGGAGGTGTTTTTGCAATAGTTAGTGTTTTTTACAGACTGTGACTCTGTGTCCCATAATGTTTTAATCTTTATATTTTTAGTACACATTTGCATGATGGATTGCATGCTGAAAACAGTTTTAATCTTAAATATTTTGTACAAAGAGCAAAACTGCAGAAAAAGGAAATAAGCAGATAAGAGTTATGTTAGACTGGCAATAGCAGATAGCAGATACATTCAGTTATTGCCCATATAAATTGTGAAATCACAGCCTGAAGTAATGATGGAGTGGGCTGCAGTAGGACATATACATTACGTAATAGGAATGCTGGATGTTAGCAATGTGCCTCACATTTGCTCACTGCTTACCTATGCGCAAACAGGTAAAAGATGGAAAAATGCACATGCATGTACACTTTGCACAATAATCATTGCTTTTTTTCTATGCCTATCATAGCTCTCAACTGTCCAAATTCATGAAGAAGGTCCATATTTTTACATATTTGTAGTGTGTTCCCCATAAAATGTTTTCTACAAAATTATTGTTAAGTCACTGAGAATGAAGTCAGAAAATAATGACATGCATTTCATTTGTAGATGTCATAAACTTCAGAAAATTTATGCTAATGCAAGACCTGTTATTCCGTCAGCCTTCTAGGTTTGTAAGGGCAATATTTAAACATTGACCCTATTTTGGCCATTTTATACATACATTAATTATGGCTTTGTGCAGATTTCTCACTCTAAGAGGTTGACAGGTATACTATTACATCACATGCACAGATCTGTTTTAAAGTTCTATATTTCTCAGATGCTTTGTGTGACCTAATACTACATGCGGAAACATTGCAAACTGAGGACACAGTATAACAATCTGTACAGAAACTTAATAATCATTCGTGTGTTTCCTCCCAACCAACCTCAATAACAATCAGTACAACCATGGGATCTCCTTAATTCTACAACACATATATATAACACAAAACACAGGTGTAATATAGTATAATGTTGTGAGCTCCCTCATGGACACAGCCATATAATTGTGCTCACAGGCTTGCACTGCCAAAGTCTAACATCCAAATATTCTCAATAAGGGACTTGTGTTGTTACACAGCTATAGCTTCTAAACAGTATACTACTATTAGTGTACTAGCCTCAGATGACACTAAGGAGCAATGGGCCTAAGCAGGCCTTCCAAGCTGGTGTTCCTTATATCCCTTGATGATGTCATCTGCTATAGGTTCACATGCGGTCTTGTTAAAATCAGACTTGTGTAGTGGCACTTGCATTAAAAATTGTGTTCTGTAGTCTGTGCACTTAGTGGTTCGGTTCTCGCTAGAGTAGTGTGTGTGTGTGTGTGTGTGTGTGTGTGTGTGTGTGTGTGTGTGTGTGTGTGTGTGTGTGTGTATTTCTATAAAGAAGTTTGGTGTGTGTATCCAACACTACTTTGTCAAATGGCATGGTTTTGCATTGATTTTGTGCTTTCAGAATCATTCATTTGTGGCAGTCCTACAACCTTTTGTCCCCCACAGGGCCTGTTAATGGCATCTACAATAAGATCAGTTGCAGTCCTGTTAAAGTCAGACTCGTGCTGTGGAGCTTGCGTTAAGTACTGTGTTCTGTGGTTCTGTAAGCTTAGGTTGGGGTTCTAATCTGACTGCAGTCAACTTGGTGTGTGTGTGTGTGTGTGTGTGTGTGTGTGTGTGTGTGTGTGTGTGTGTGTGTGTGTGTTTGAGCTGTTGGTAGATGTATACAGAGTATTTTACAGCAGCCCATGGGACATTGCCCTCATGTCTTCAGTAGAGACTGCTGATGTCATCAGCTATATCAGATTATTGGATATGTATTCCACACAACAGGCCATGTGCACACACTGGCCTGGCTGACAGGTAGATGTCACCTCATGCAATATAAGACAAGCAGTGACATTCTTTTTATTGTATCCACAAACATCATGACATCTCTTTGCAATGGTGATGGGCAGGATGAAACAGGAGATCACGCAGGAGTCCCAATGGACTGTGATTTTTGCAGATGATATTGTAATCTCTATTAACAGTAGGGAACATATTTAGGAGACCCTGGTGAGGTGGAGTTTTGTTATACAGAGGAGAGTAATGAACAGCATAGAGACTAAGAATATATGTGTGTGAATGAGACGGAGGATAGAGGAATGGTAAGACTGCAGGAAGTGCAGTTTGCGAAGTTGTATGATTTTAAATATTTGTGAGCAGAAGTTCAGCGTAATGATGAATGTGGAAGGGAGGTGAAGAAGACAGTGCATGCAGGGTGGAGTGGGTATATAAGACTGTCAGGAGTGATTTGTGACAGATGAGTACCCATAACACTGAAAGGGAAGGTCTACAAGGTTGCAGTGAGAACAGTTATGTTATATGGTTTGGAGATGGTGGCACTGACAAAAATACTGGAGTCATAACAAGAGCTGGCAGAGTTCCAGATGTTAGGATTTGCATTGGATGTGCTGAGGATGGACAGAAACAAGGCCAGAGAGGTGAGATTGTATTGCTTTGGACATGAGCTTAGGAGGAATGCTGGGTATATGTGGAGACTGATGCTAAGGATGGAGCTGACAGGTAAGAGAAAAAGAGGAAGGCCTAAGATAAAGTTCATGGATGTGGTGACTGAGGACATGCATGTGGTTGGTGTGACAGAACAAGATGCCAAGGGAATGAGGAACTGGAAGCAGATGATGTGCTGTGGCAACCCATAATGATAGTAGTCAAAAGAATAAGAAGATTAGGATGACATCTGTTTTTAAAGAAATCCCACCTGTACACTTGTGGCAGCAGTGTACAGTAGGAGTATCTATTTGAAGGCTAGTGTTTCTGGACCCAGTGTAAGCTTTAACAGTGTTTCCTTGTATTACCTGTGCTGTTGTGGTTTATGTGCAGAGGCCTTAACACTTTATCCTCATACATACAGAAATACCAGTACACTTATTTTCCAATATAAAAAAGGAGAAAAAGCAGTGGCAACAACCACCACTAAAAAAGACTGTTTAATAAAACATGAAAACAAAAATTGAAATAAGTAAGCAGAAAACTGCTGAGTGCTTTCGGGCTGTGCCCTTCATCAGATGAAGCAACTAATTTCAAAACACTCAATCTGAAAGGAAATGACAACCAGTCATGATTCGGTATTGAACCCGACATTTTTTAAGGACAGGTTTTAGTGGGATGATATCATTAATTTCAGAATATCTGTGTGCTGTAAGCTCCAGAATCCATTTGGTTTCTTCAAACTCAGAATCATTTATTATATCACCTCCCCTAATACCTTTTCTAATATTCCATATAACCATAAACTTAAACTGATATCCTCCACAGTTAGATACATGCCTATTTAGGGCATTGTGTTCATTCTCTTCCCTAATAGCTGATAGGTGATTCAATATCCTAGTCTTAAGCATGCAATTCGCCTTTCCTACATAGTAGCAAGTGCATGCTTGGCAAGTAGCCAGATAAACAACATTGGTGGTCCTACAATTGGCTTTAGCACCAAACTGATAAGCTCAGCACTTGCTCCTAAAGCATTTTTTATACAGATAAAGCACTCTTAAACAAAAGAAAGTACTTCATTCACCTAAATTCCCTGGAGTACCCTTTTCCCTATAGGTCCTTTCTGACTCAGTTACACAGCAATCTTTTTCATTATTTCTAGCATGTTGAAGGGTCAGTTGCTGGCGTCCTCTCCTGTTCAGCTGGTGAATCTGGGAATCTTGAGACAATGTTACAATTGCCTCATGTACACAGACAACCCTCTCCTCCTCTCAACAAATACAAATATATGCGAGAGATGCAACTATATAGCCAAACTGGAGGCTGAGCTCTCTCAATTCAGTACTGGCAAGACCAGTCAGGAGGAGAAGGTAACCACGCACACCACAAATCCAGTCTCACATAGAACTATCACAACTGCAAACCAAACATATAAACACACAAAAACATACTCGGAGGCGCTGATAAAAAATCTACCAAAACAACAGAGGCCTCCAAAGCAGACACCCAAGCAACCGCCACCTCAAGACATAGCACATGCAACACATAGTTCACAAAGTCAGTGTGCTAAACAGTCACAGTCCTTAAGGCCAAACAACATGCCAGACACACTTGTAATAGGTGACTCCATAGTTAGACACACTGACGTCCCGCTCACCAGACTGAACAAGGAAAAGGTCACAGTAAGCTGCCTGTCGGGAGCTAGAATCCGCCACATAACACAAGCACTCAGGTCACTCCACAGCAAGTACAAATATGACTCAGTCATTGTACATGCCGGTGTGAACGACCTGAGACGTACCTCCCTGGACTACATGAAAAGAGACATAGAGGAGCTCTCTGATTATGTAGCCCAAGCCGGTATGACCCTGACCCTGAGCAGCATCTTACCCTCACCAAGAATGATGCCACAGTACAAAGACAAAATGATCAGTTTTAACAATTGGCTTAATTACTGGTGTCATTCTAAGGGGATCCAATGTCTGTCTGCTTGAGATGACATGCTTGACAAGCCACGCTGCTTTCCGAGGGATGGCTTGCGCCTGTCACCCCTGGGCTTCCGGATATTGGTCAAGGCTCTTGCCACCGCCATAGTGCCTTTTTTAGGCAAGGCTCAAATGACAAACCTACCTCCCTAGAAAACACAAGTGGAAAAAAACTAAGGGTAATGCTGCTCAATGCCAGAAGTCTAAACCTCAAGATGCACGCCCTCGAAGCCCTCCTCAGTATAGAGAACATCGATGTCTGTGCAGTGACTGAAACCTGTTTCAAGGCTCCTGAGAGCACCCCAGCACTATCAGGTTTTACCTCATATCATGCTTTCCGGCCCCAAAACTTGGACCGAACCACAAAAGGAGGGGGAGTATCCATATTCATCAAAGATACCCACACCTCCAGGTTAGTGGCAACGCACAAAGCATCGGAGACCATCCAGGTGCAACTAACCATAGGCAAAACTGCCTTACAGTTTGTAGCATGCTACAGACCACCCTCTCAAACTCAGGAACCCCACACAGCCTTCCTGAAGACACTGGAGAGTATGAATATCTCTCCAAATACCATCATACTGGGAGACTTCAACTACCCAAGCATAGACTGGGAACATTACTCTAGCCCCAACACCCTAGCCCAAAGATTCCTAGAATTCATAAACTCAAATGCAGTGGAACAACTAGTCACCATTCCCACAAGAGGAGACAATATACTAGACTTGATCATCACAAACATGGGGACAAAATGCTCCACACCGGAGGTATATCCCTCTTTGGTAAGATCAGACCATAAATTAATCTCACTGGAAATCCACATCCCGCCCCCACCCCCTGCACAAAAGACCACAGTGAAGAACTTCTCAAAAGCCAACTTCACACTTCTTAAGACTGAAGTGGTATCCTTCAAGGCCCCTGGGCCAGTGGAAACCACAACCCACACTGCTGAATCCTTTGCAGATGCCTTCTACGGGCACCTTCAAGAAAGCATGGATCATGCAATCCCAAATAAAACCAAGACCCATTCCCCCAAAGGCAGGCGCCCGGTCTGGTGGACCCCAGCCATAAACAAACTTTACAACAGGAGGAGGAAGCTACTACATGACAGAGCAAAATCCCTAAAAGGGAAGGCATCTCTGATCAGTACTAGCAAAAAACTACGATCACTCATAAAATCATCCAAGGCCAACTTTGAGAGAAAAATCGCAAAAGACACAAAAGACAATCACAAGGCCTTCTTTAGCTATGTTAGAAACCTGGGTGGAAACTCCCAGATATGGTCAGAGTTAGTCCAAAATGACACAAAATACACTGAACCCACTGACATTGCCAACATTCTGGCAGACAGGTTCAGTGCAAATTTCTCCTCCCCCTCCCCAAAAGGAGAAATAACTATCCCAGCAGAGTGTAGCCTCCCTAACATCTCAGATGCCCAGGTGAGAGCCACCCTCTCTAAAGCTAAAAACACAGCATCAATGGGACCAGACGGTGTCCCGGGCTGTGTGCTACGTGAACTCCAAGAGGAACTAAACCCACACATACGGCTGCTGTTTAATCTTAGCCTTACTACAGGATACGTACCCAAAGAGTGGCGTACGGCAACAGTGGTCCCACTTCACAAAGGCGGTGCTTCTACAGACTCTGGAAATTACCGCCCCATAAGCTTGACGAGCCTGGTCTGCAAAGCTATGGAGAGGATCATTATGGAACTCATAAACAAAGACATTGGGGACCTACAGACATTGGATCCTACCCAATTTGGCTTTGTCAAGGGCAGATCCTGCCTTTTGAACTTGGTCAACTTTTTTGAAACAGTCACTAAGGCCATTGATGAGGGTAAGGCAGTTCACACAGCCTACCTTGACCTTGCAAAAGCCTTTGACACAATACCCCACTCGGGCATCATAGACAAACTCACCAGCTTAAATGTAAACCCATATGTCACAAGATGGGTTGCAAACTGGCTCAAGGACAGAACCCACAGGGTCAGAATTGCTGGAGCTATGTCAGACTCTAAGCCAGTCACAAGTGGTGTCCCACCGGGCTCAGTCCTGGGACCCCTCTTGTTCGGCATTTATTTTTCCGAGGTACAGGGAAACATAGGAGGATTGTGGCTGACAAAGTTCGCAGATGACTGCAAACTGGGCGCCATAATTGATACTCCAGCGGACACAAACATCCTTCAGAAAGGCCTCATAGAAACGGATAATTGGTGCCAGAGCCATGGCCTTAAGCTGAACGCCAAAAAATGTATAGTCATACCCTTTGGGAAAAACAAGGTACCCACAAATTACCACATAGGTGGTAATCCATTAAGCACTGGAAGAGGTAATCAGGGACCTAGGGACCCAGGTTGACAGTAACCTCTCATTTGACACTCACATTGCCAAAGTGGTTAGGAAGACCTTCTATATTGCCCACCTTATCATGAAGAGTTTCACATCTAGATCAAGAGAGGTCATTGTGCCCCTGTACTCTTCTCTTATCAGGCCAATGATTGAGTACAATGCCCCATTTGGGATGTATCTTACCCGACACCTGCAGCAGTTGGAAAGACCCCAAAAGTTCCTCACCAAGAGGATAAAGGGTCTTAAACATATGTCATATGCTGCCCGACTGAAAAAACTCCAACTCTATTCAGTCGCATACCACCTACTCAGAGGTGATCTATGCCTGACGTACAAGGCCATGTCCAATCCGGAATTAATGGACATGCTCCACCTCAGAAAATCCAAATCCATCAGAGCCATGAGAGCAAGAGACTTAAACCTCAACACAGAAATAAATAGGATGTGCTGGAGGGACAGATTCATAATCCAGAGGCTCCCTACACTCTGGAACAGAATCCCAATCCATGTTAGGCAGAGCCCCTCACTAACTCTATTCATGAGAAATCTTGACGAGTGGATGGGAGATCGTAGGTTTACCCCAGGGGTCATCTCTGTGTCACTACTAGACAGAGGCACAGTAAACTAAACTCTAAAAGGACGTAGTATTCTCAGGGGTGGTGAAAGCCACATACACTCTGGCTAGGCTTATAAATGCCCTAGGGCAGATAGCCTAGTATGACCCTATGAACCTATGAACCTGCCTGTGATAGGATGTGTAAATCTGGAATCCTTATTTATATATAAACCAAAAAAAAAAGCACTATTGTTGTGAGTCCCCAAACCATAGTTTAACACAAAAATTCACAGAAATTAAGCGCTTTCGTCAGTCCAGTTGACCTCATCAGAATAAACTCAAAAAACAAATGTCAAGTATTTATATACTGTAAACTTGTCCATGATTGGTTAATCATACCCCAATAATAAAACATTTTGTTAGAAACAATTAGAATACAAAGCATTCACCATTAAAAATAGACTTGGAAAAAAAATATAAAATTCTTTTTCAAAAGTCAGTCACATTTTTCCAATAGCAAATGTACCACCATGTAAAAACAATCTAAAAAGACTTAATGTTAAACTTAACTGTTCCAATAAACATTTAAATATGTTCTGCCTTTTCTTTGAGTATCGGTAACAAAGTTAAATGATCATTCAAGCCAGGGGGAAAATTGGCCGCTAACCTTAGTTGCCATAAAAGTTCTTTTTTGTTTAAAACATTCTGCCAATCACCCCCCCTAACATCTATGTTTATCAAGTCTAGTATAGCAAATTTAAAACCTGTGTAACCATCACATTGGGTACTGTGTTTATACAAAGCATTAGTTTCCCTTTTGTTTTTTATATCATACAAATGCTCGTATATCCTGGTTTTGAATAACCTCTCAGTCTTCCCAATGCAGTAAGAAGTACAGGTGTTACATCTGACAATGTATACCAGCTTGCTAGATAAACAATTACCTCTTTTTAAATAGATTATACTTTTGTTTTTATTATCCAAAGAAATTAGATTGTCTTGTAAAATATAAGAACAATAACTGCACCTACCACAGGGTCTGCAACCATTTGTTTTTTCTCTGTTACTTGGATTTTGATGTTTGTTTTCTGAAATCCTTTTAAAATTAGGGCCAATTTTAGTAGTAAATACAGGTTTTTCCCCTAACACTTGAAAAATGTCATTATCTATCTTAAATATACTCCAGTTTTTATGTATAATTTCCTTAACCTGTTGATATAAACGGCTGTATTGTATAATACATGTTTATTCAAAATTAACTTTCTTCGCATTCTGTGAGTATATTTACGATAGATAATGACATTTTTCTAGTGTTAGGGGAAAACCTGTATTTACTACTAAAATTGGCCCTAATCTTAAAAGGATTTTAGAAAACAAACATCAAAATCCAAGTAACAGAGAAAAAATAAATGGTTGCAGACCCTGTGGTAGGTGCAGTTATTGTTCTTATATTTTACAAGACAACCTAATTTCTTTGGATAATAAAAACAAAAGTATAATCTATTTAAAAAGAGGTAATTGTTTATCTAGCAAGCTGGTATACATTGCCAGATGTAACACCTGTACTTCTTACTACATTGGGAAGACTGAGAGGTTATTCAAAACCAGGATATACGAGCATTTGTATGATATAAAAAACAAAAGGGAAACTAATGCTTTGTATAAACACAGTACCCAATGATATGGTTACACAGGTTTTAAATTTGCTATACTAGACTTGATAAACATAGATGTTAGGGGGGGTGATTGGCAGAATGTTTTAAATAACTTTTATGGTAACTGAGGTTAGCAGCCAATTTTCCCCCCTGGCTTGAATGATCATTTAACTTTACCAATACTCAACGAAAAGGCAGAACATATTTAAATGTTTATTGGAACAGTTATGTTTAACGTTAAGTCTTTTTAGATTGTTTTTACATGGTGGTACATTTGCTATTGGAGAAACGTGACTGACTTTTGAAAAAAAAAATTATATTTTTTTGCAAGACTACTTTTAATGGTGAATGCTTTGTATAATAATTGTTTCTAACAAAATGTTTTATTATTGGAGTATGATTAACCAATCATGGACAAGTTTACAGTATATAAATACTTGACATTTGTTTTTTGAGTTTATTCTGATGAAGTCAACTGGATTGATGAAAGCGCTTAACTTCTGTGAATTTTTGTATTAATAAACTGTGGTTTGGGGACTCGCAACAAAGTGCTTTTTTTTTTTTTTGGTTTATTTGTGATTTTTTGAGCACTATTGCACCACCTCTTTTTTGGTTTATTTGTCGAAATACTGGTGCTCTTTGTTATGGCGCCCGCAACTTCCATTGATCTTTCGCCCATTTTAGATCCTGGGCAGAATGCTGAACTTCTTTCGGTCAAAAGAGATGTAGCAGAACTTAAAGGGGAGCTTACATGGCTTATTGAAATGCTCTCCCAGTCTCATACGATGAACTTTCATTCTCCTTCACGTCTTGGCTCTGTTAAATATAACCACCAACAGTCTCATAGGACTAACATTGTTTGTAGCCCTGAATTTTCCATGCTCCACCTTAACAAACGTAGTGAGGTCATCACGGTGGCCCAAGTACATCATGGTGAGCCGGAACAGAGTCTTTCGGCTGTTTCAACTCAAATTGATGAAGCTGGAAGTGGTTTGGTTTCTTCTTCATCTAAATCAAGGAATAAATCTAACTGTGCCATTCATTTTGAAGCCGGGATTGATTCCAACACGGGAACCGGCTCTAATGGGGCACCCTACAATGAACGCTTGAGTGCTACAACAAATCAAGGTATGACTTGTTTAAATACAAACCATGCACAGGCGAGTTCTAATTTTGGGAGAAATTCTTCTAATGGTAGAGAAGGAACTTTTCATGAACAGAATCTTACCTCGTCCGGTTTTTGTTCTAATACTAACAGAGGCAGAACTAATGCTTGTTTTGACAAGCCAAAGGAGCAATATGGTGTGATAGTTTGGAAGCACTATTCTTTTTCCAATTCAACTGGTGTTGTTAAAACTGTTTACAATGGAAAAGATAGTGGTTCTAGTAGTTTTAAATCCTTGAAAGAAATGATTTACAGTTTTGAAAAAAGACTTTTTAAGTATAAAATGTGTCAAATTGAAATATATTATTTGAACGAATGTATTGATAAGAAAATTGTACCACAGGGTTTAAGAATTTTTAAATTTCTTTTTGGTATTCATTACAATAAGGAAATTATTCATGAATTTACTACCATGTTTGACAAGTGGGGACTGGAATTACTTGTTAAAAGTGTGTCCTTCTATGAACAGATGGAAGGTAAATTGTACAAAGAAGTTGATCAACTTAACCAGATGATTCTTACTGATTTACTGTTTGACCAGTATTAGGGGTTTTACAACAAGGTATTAGGTAGGGAATGTATTGATAAGAAAATTGTACCACAGGGTTTAAGAATTTTTTAATTTTTGTTTGGTATTCATTACAATAAGGAAATTATTCATGAATTTACTACCATGTTTGACAAGTGGGGACTGGAATTATTTGTTAAAAGTGTGTCCTTCTATGAACAGATGGAAGGTAAATTGTACAAAGAAGATGATCAACTTATTAACCAGATGATTCTTACTGATTTACTGTTTGACCAATATTAGGGGTTTTACAACAAGGTATTAGGTAGGGTAGATAAAAAATGTGACAATATTTTTAACAAAAAGGTCAGAAAGCTTGACAGAGATGTTAAGCAGTACAAGTATGATAAGGTGTATCCTATTGACAGATTAAATTCTTATGATAAAGGGAAAGGTGACAATTTCACTAACATGGCTAGTGGTGAGTTTGTTTCAGATGTTTTAGATCCTGAAACTACAGGGGAGGAAGAGCACTTTATTGTGGATGAGGGAGTTAATCGGTCAGAATACCAGGCTTTTCCCCTTCCAAGATGCTCCAAAAGAATAGCAAGTCACAAGCAAGTGACTTATCCCACCTACAGCAAGGTGGCACAACAACACAGGGGCTCCCCCAGGTGGTAATAGATTTTGTTTCAGATTTGCGTTTAGATAATATACAACACACTCTGAATGGTTTTCATACTTATAATTACACAGATAGGGAAATTTTGTCAGAACATTTTTCCCTTTTTTCTAAGGGATTCAAATTTGTACCAACAAAAATTCCTGATATAGCTGACACTTTGGTTGACCTGCAACTTTATTTAAGAAAATTAAATTTAAAATTAATGTACTCTAAAAATGTAAAAGGTAATGATGTTTATTCTACCAAAAGCCTGAAAAAAAAGCAGTGTATACAATCCCCCATTACACCCTCTTATCACTGCATTTGAAAAGGTTATCAAAGATGACATTTACAAAGTTTGGGGTAATCAAAGAAGAATATTTTTTAATCTCAGTACTGATGAGAGGAAATTATTACAAAATTTAAGGGACGATAGGAGCATATGAGTCATGGTACCCGACGAAGGGGGTGGTATTGTCCTTATATAATAGTGACGATTATACCAATGTTATGCAGGCCATATTATTTAATGGCATAAATTATTCAACATGCTCTAGGAATGAGATACATATTGCTTACCAGAGGATAGACAGTTTTTTGTATAAGTATGTTTTAGACCAGAGGATTTCTAAGTCAGATTATGACTTTCTTTTGAATACGTACCCCAAAATTCCAGTTATCTTCGGTATACCGAAAGTACATAAAAATTTAGAAAACCCACCTTTCAGACCAATTGTGGCGGCTGCTGGTTCTAAAATTCATAATCTATCTGTTTATGTAGATAGAAAGATTAAAAATGTAGTTGAACATTGTCCACACTTGGTAAAGGACTCCTGGAATTTTCTAGGACAACTTAAAAGTGAACTTTGGTGTGCTAGCCTTACAATTGATGTAGTAGATTTGTTTTCCTGTATTCCAAAACAGGAGGGGTTAACTTATTTTGAGGAAACACTTTTTAGTTCCTCTAACCTAGATCCTGATGAAATTAGTTTAATATGTGAATTTATGGGACTTATTTTGGAAAACAATTATATATATTTTGAGGGTGAATATTTTCAACAGGTCAGAGGTGTGGCAATGGGGGCAGCATGTGCTCCAATGTATGCCAACCTGGTACTGTTAGGTTGGGAAAAAGAGCATGTGTTTAAAAGCGACTTCTACAGTAACATAACTTTTTATTGTGGATTTTTGGATGATATTTTTATTTTGTGGAAGGGACCCTCTGAGATCATCCCTTTATTTATTCAATATCTTAATCACACCACTAGTTTTTTAAAGTTTACTTTTAATTTTCATCAACAATAGATTTGTTATCTGGATACAAAAATCATTAAGGACAAAGAAAAATTTATATCTAAAATACATCGTAAAAAAAACTTTTGTAACAATTATTTGCATTTGAAAGTCACCATCCGATGTCACAAAAGAAAAGCATTGTAAAACGACAAGCAATCAGGGTAGCCAGAATGACTTCACTGAGGGAAGATGTCCTTAAGGAATTTGATTTTTTAAAGGATATGTTTCTTGAGAGAGGCTACCCTGTTGATTTCATTGATACTACACTTAACGAAGTTTTAAAAGATTGGGGTAGTAAATACATCCCTTTATTGGGTGGGGGTTTGAACAGTTTTAACAATGCTGGGGAAACTGATGAGAATTTGAAGAAAGTTAATTTTGAACAAACATGTATTATACAATACAGCCGTTTATATCAACAGGTTAAGGAAATTAGCCATAACAACTGGAGTATATTTAAGATAGATAATGACATTTTTCAAGTGTTAGGGGAAAACCTGTATTTACTACTAAAATTGGCCCTAATCTTAAAAGGATTTTAGAAAACAAACATCAAAATCCAAGTAACAGAGAAAAAACAAATGGTTGCAGACCCTGTGGTAGGTGCAGTTATTGCTCTTATATTTTACAAGACAACCTAATTTCTTTGGATAATAAAAACAAAAGTATAATCTATTTAAAAAGAGGTAATTGCTTATCTAGCAAGCTGGTATACATTGCCAGATGTAACACCTGTACTTCTTACTACATTGGGAAGTCTGAGAGGTTATTCAAAACCAGGATATACGAGCATTTGTATGATATAAAAAACAAAAGGGAAACTAATGCTTTGTATAAACACAGTACCCAATGTGATGGTTACACAGGTTTTAAATTTGCTATACTAGACTTGATAAACATAGATGTTAGGGGGAGTGATTGGCAGAATGTTTTAAACAAAAAATAACTTTTATGGCAACTGAGGTTAGCGGCCAATTTTCCCCCTGGCTTGAATGATCATTTAACGTTGTTACCGATACTCAGAGAAAAGGCAGACCATATTTAAATGTTTATTGGAACAGTTATGTTTAACGTTAAGTCTTTTTAGATTGTTTTTACATGGTGGTACATTTGCTATTGGAGAAATGTGACTGACTTTTGAAAAAAATGTTTATATTTTTTTGCAAGTCTATTTTTAATGGTGAATGCTTTGTATGCTAATTGTTTCTAACAAAATGTTTTATTATTGGGGTATGATTAACCAATCATGGACAAGTTTACAGTATATAAATACTTGACATTTGTTTTTTGAGTTTATTCTGATGAAGTCAACTGGATTGACGAAAGCATTTAATTTCTGTGAATTTTTGTGTTAATAAACTGTGGTTTGGGGACTCACAACAATAGTGCTTTTTTTTGGTTTATTTGTGATTTTTTGAGCACTATTGCAACACCTCTTTTTTGGTTTATCCTTATTTATATAACTGCATGCCTTGCAAGACCCACAAGGTCTAGTCCCTTTTCTATTTTCCAATACATTTGGCTGCTGCAGTGTAGCAGAGCAGATCCTCAACAGCTCTAACTAGCTGTCATACCTTCTGTTACATAACAAGCAGCAATTAAACCACTTACCGATCAGTTACATAAATAGAGGTCTATCTTATGAAGGACCTTCTAATGTACACCCCATAGGTTACTCCCTCATTTTAGCATTCTCTATGCAGATACCAGGTTCAAACCTCCCATCCTTACCTATCAGTATCCCTCTGTTTCCCCTGCAAGCGTAGTTGACATGTTTTATTTACTCAGTGCATATAATGCCTCACCTGGATAATTATAGGAGGACAATCTTACTCGCACAAACATAACTGGATTTTGCAAACTGAAATGCCATGGAAGAAATAGTGCACAACTCTACAAGTGTCTGTAATATGTCAGATTTGTTCCTCAACAATATGAGTGAACAATGTAATGGCACATGTGTAGTGCCTACACTGTTAATCCAACCATGAAACAGTATGTGTAGAATTTGGAATGCTTAGTGAACTCCCTAAAGGAGGACTCATTTTCAGAAATATCATCCAAGGTAATTATACCCTCTTAAGGGATGGTATAATCAACTTCCAAGTTAAGATTTCCACAAAGGACATTTACAGCTGTAGTAAGTTACACCCTGATGCACTGTCTATACAGCTACAAAAATGTATACACACAGCTGTGCCTGATATGCTCAAACACAGATCTGCTGGGAAATACAATCCATACTGTTGGATGTCTGTCATTACTACATTCTACAGTAAGTGAAAGAAGCTGCTGTTTACAAATACAACATGTACAAAACAGCCCTGGAAGGCTGCTCACCTCAGTGCACCCAAACCAATGAGACATCTTGAAAAAGCCTCATATAACAACTACACTAATACTTTATGACACACATCCAGGGATAACTATAAGCCTGTCTTAATTTATATCTGCAAACTGATATATATCACTCAGATGTATTTTGAACTAATTCTGGATGGTATTGCACACACTGACTCATTGTAAATTCCAAACCTGATAGCAGACACAGGTGGATGTAAAGCATCCCCCCTCACAACACCAAGCTTACTACATTTGTGCATCATCACCTCCAAACAGTGGTATCCATAAAGAGCAAGTTATCACTGCTCTTTTCAAGACTAGGAGCACAGTCCCCATGGGACCAGATGACATTCCAGGCTGTGCTCTTCATGTGCTGCAACAGTGTGCTACTCCACTAGGCACTATATTGAACCACAGTCTTGAGTACTGCTGTTTTCCACACTGAATGGAATACAGCAACTATTTCCTACCCACACAATGGAGGGTAGGCAACATACAGCTGGGATTATAGTCCCATAACTGTATTCAGCCTTCGCTGTAAGGCAGTGGAAACAATCTGCATGCATCTCAGACAAAAGGACAGACACCCTCTAAGCAGTAGATCTGTTCGAGTTAGCCATTCTCAAGGGTAGCTTGTGCCAGCAAAACCAATGGGAAATCAAGACTTTGAGCAGAGATATACACAAAGGTGTGTACTCATCCTATCTTGACTTGGCCAAGTCCTTCAACACAATCCAACATTTGGTCTCAATGAGAAATTAACCAAGGTGAATATCACACCTTGTTTTAATAGGTGGGTTGCAAATGGGATCACAGACCAGCAACACTCAGTCAAAATGGAGACCTCACCTCAAGCAGGATACCTGTCCCCTGTGTGGTAACAGATGTGTCAGTGCTGTCTCCGCTCTTGTTTTCCATATAGTTATCAAAAGTAAAAAAAAAACAGAGGATGTGTAGCAAAACATCTCTATGCCACTAAACTGCTAACAAAGCCATGGGTTTTATAACCACTGCATAAACATACATCACCATACCCTGTGTTAATAAATGATCTGAAGCTGTTGCTTTCATTTGATCTTCAACCTGAGCGCAGGCTTCAACCCCAGAGTGTTGATTAACAGGAGGAACAAACTCATTCTGAAGGCCCTCCTTCCCCTTCAACAGAGGCCTCTGCTTCTTTTACCTCCACCCCGGCTTCTGGGAGTCAGCCTATCACCAAGAAGTCGCGGGAGGGAGAAGGCCTTGTCCAAGGCGCGGGATCAGCTGAGAAAGCGGTCACCTGACCGCTCTTCCTCAGTAGAACCCCAGCCAAGTCCTGCCCAGATCCGAGCCACTGCTCCCCTCGACTCCGGTTGCCTCACTTTTTGCTGGAGCCGGAGGTGTCTCAGGATCGGTCTCCACTCTCCTTTTTCCCCTGGTGCCACTCTAGGCCCAGGATGGCAGCATCTTCCATCCGATCCTCTAGGAGCCTGTCAGAAGCAGAGATGGACAGGATGATGTGGAAGTTAATTCGGGCCCAGATCCAGTTGGGAGTCTTGCCTGTCCCATCCTCCATGCTGCCCACTTTTCTCCCTTTTACTCCTTCTCTGATCTGACTCTCGGTTTCGTAGTCATTGGGTCCAAGGTTCACTGGTGTTGCAGGATTGGCTTAGATGGTCCCTGGTACCTCAATGCCAACTGTTGTCCTGAGTGGTTTGGCTCTGACGTTCTCGGAGCCAACCAACTCTGAGTCGTAGCCTCAGTGTTGGATTCAAGGGGATGGCGTCGAATTCAGGGACAGTCTGTTGCCACATCACCACAGGAGGTTCCCCCACGGGAATTCCCCGAGCGTTCCGAGTGCTCTCCAGATTCCCCCCCTGAGGATCTCCCTTGAAAGTGTACAAGTAAGAGAACGCACTTAGACTCCAAGCCGGAGTCCCTCATGGATGATACCGACTTGGAGGAAGGGGAGCATTTCCCTCGATCACCCCAGGAGGATATCTCCTTTGGAGACATCATGGAGATCCTTCGGCAACAAGTTGGGTGGTGTACCCAAAAGCCCAACATTGATGAGCCGGTATTCCTGGAGGCATTTGGCACAGGACCCTCTACCTCCTGGGTGTCTCCCTCCCCCACAGATTCCCTAGTGGATCTAATCTCATCTAGGGCATGGAAGGGACCAGATATGGTTGCGCCTATCCACAGGCACCCAGATAAGGTTCTAAGTGCCCCTTCAGATAGACAACACTAGTCCAAGGGGTCCCCAGTCGATGTTGTGGTGGTGGCCACCAAAAAAGAGCTCGTGCAAGAGAGCTCTTTGGTCCATGCTCCAGACAGGGAGTCTCAGGAGATAGATCATTTTGGGAAGCGGACCTGTGTGTCATCCACCTTTGCCTTGCTTGTGCTGAATTATTTGGCACATGTGATCAGGCTGCAGAGGGATCTGGTCAAAGAGGTTGCTGAGTCTGCCCCAGGGTCCGTGTCGGCAGAGGAGAAAATGTTTTTTCTTCCCTCATGGCCAGCCTCACTTCCATCTCTAATGTTTTCCTGAGACTCCTATCACATGCTACTGAGAGTGCCTCTATGGCTGTGGAACAGGTGTGGCCATTAGGTGACATGCCTGGCTTTGGCTTTGTGCTTTTTTGGAGCCCTTCAAGACGTCCTTCACGAACGCCCTCTATGATGGTTCCACCTTGTTTGAGAAAATGGTTTGTGATACTTTAGTCCAGAGCGAGAAGGACGGGAAGACTTTGTCTGCCGTCAGGATCCATTTCTCCACCCAACAATCCTTCTCTAGGAATCAGTGTGGGGTTAAAAAGATGTGGTATCAGAAGTCTCAAAGTTTTTCCCAGGATGCTCAAAATTCACCTTTACCTAGAGGCAGAGGGGGATGCGAACGACCCCGCCCTCATGGTAGAGGGGATCAGAAGAACCAAGGGTCTCAGGATTCCGGGGGTTCTGCAGATCATATCCAGCAGTTACTTGATTCCCTTTCTTCATCCCCCCATTCCCCCCAAACACCTCCCAGGCATGCCACCCAGTCAGCATGAGTAGACAGCCACAGAAGTTACCAGGCTGCTTACAAAATTAGTCATCCAGCCCGTCCCCTGAGAAAAGTCCAGATCAAGCATTTATTCCAGGTTCTTTTTAGTGCCAAAGAAAGTGGGGGACTTAAGGCCCATACTGAATCTTTCAATCCTGAACCTGTTGGTCACCAAGATGAAATTCCAGATAGTCACCCTTCAATTCATTTTGCCCTTCCTGCAGATAAATGACCAGATGTGCTCGGTGGACCTCCAGGACGCGTACTACCATATCAAGATGAACAGGTGCTCTTGGAAGTTCCTCCGCTTACGGCTGGGAGCCAATCACTTTCAATTCAGAGTGCTACCCTTTGGGCTCACCACCCCTAGGTGTTCACCAAAGTGATGGTGGTAGTTGCAACTTACCTGCAGCTGCAGGGGTTTCAGTCTTCCCCTACTTGGACAATTGGCTCCTCTCTGCCCCCTCCAGGCATCGACTGATTCAAACTAGGGATCATCTTCTTCAGATTGCTCAGTTCCTGGGCATAACCATAAACCTCAACAAGTCTCAGCTGGCACCAGTACAGGTACTGGATTTTATAAGTGCTCTACTGGACACGACCCAGGGCAGGGTGTTTCTACCCTTGGACAGACTGTTATTACTCCATCATCGTGTGCTGTACATTCTCCAAGCCTTTTTTCCCCCGGCAGGCTCAGTTCTTCAAGCGTTGAAGTCCATGGACAGCCACAATCACTCTCGCTCCGACTGCATGTCTCCATGTGAGGGTTCTGCAATGGACCTTAACCATTCAGTGGTCTTGGCTGAACGTTCCCTTGTCACATCCTTTTTGACTATCCTGTTTGTGCAGGGACTCCCTTCTTTGGTGGCTGCAATCCCAGGATCTCATTCAGGGTTGGCCGTTTGTTCTTCTCTCCTCTGCGATCACAGAGACCACGGATGCCTCCCTACTCAGGTGGGAAGGGGGGGCATTGCATGGGAAAGATGGTCCAAGGCACATGGTCCTGTCTGGAGACCAATCTGCATACAAATGTCCTGGAGATGAGGGTGGTGCTTTTGGCGCTGCAAGGTCTCCACATCTTTCTTCCTCCAGGGACTAGTGCCATACAGACAGACAATATGTCAGTAGTCTGGTATATCAACAAACAAGGGGGGAACCAGATCTTATCTCCTTTGTTACAAAGCCATAAGACTGTGGAAGTGGGTGATCTCCACTGGCCATTTTCTGCTGGCAATGCACTTTCCGGGGAGGTCCAGCATATTGGCAGACAGGCTCAGCAGGTCTATTCTGATGCCTTACAAGTGGTCTCTGAATCCTTCAGTAGCGGAAAAGATCTTTCTAAAGTGGGGTCAGCCTTGCTGTGATCTGTTCACTCTCCTTCCAATGCGAAGGGCAGTGAGTATTTCGCTCTTAATCCCCCTCCGGGGGAGTCCCCTAGAGATATTCTAGTTTATGCTTGGCCCTCCAGTGTCCTGTATGCTTATTCTTTGCTCCCTCTAGTTCCCCAGGCTGGTGAGCCTCAGTGCCCCTTTCTGATCTCGCCAAGTTTGGTTCACCACTCTATGTCTCATGTAATGTGCCCTTCTTGGATGCTAGAGCTGGTTCTGGATCTGATTATTCATCCCACAGGTGTTCCAGACTTAGTCAGCCTGAAGCTCACAGCTTGGCTGCTCCAGTTCTAGTGATAGTTATGACTCCCGAGCTGTCTTCCCCTGTTAAGAAGATCTTGGTAGTGGCTCACAAATCTTCTACCAGAAAGGTTTATTCGAGTAGATGGAAGCGTTTCTCAGTCTGGGCCTCTCAGCATGATTTGGATCCTTTCACTATGCCAGTTTTGGCCATTTTGGAATTTTTGGTGGACATTTTAACTGTGGCACCATTTTCTGTACCATTAAGGTATAACTGGCAGTGATTTATAACTTTCATATAGGTGAAAATTTGGCTTCATTGGCTTCTTCTAAATTTTGTAAGGCCTTTTTATAAAGGTACCTTTCTACTTAGGCCTCCGGTTAAGGAACCAGTGCCCCCTTGGGATCTTACTTTTGTGCTGCTAGCCTTGGTTTCTTCTCCTTTTGAACCAGCGACCATGGTTAATTTGCAGTTTCTGTCATGGAAAACAGCTTTTTTGGTAGCAATTTTATCAGCCAAGATGGTTTCTGAGATTCAAGCCTTATCTGTCAAGCCCCGTTATATGATCTATAAAGATAGAGTGTCCCTGTGGACTAGTCCACGTTTTCTGCAGAAGGTAGCATCAGAGTCTAATATTAACCAGGTCAACAATTTACCAGTTTTCTTTCCAAGTTTCCAAAATAAGGGAGAGTACAAATTGCACTTGTTTGATGTTCACAGGCAGCTGCATTTCTGTTTGTATAGAACAAAATTATTTTGTAAGTTGGGTCAACTTTTTATTTCTTCTCCAAACCTTTCTTGGGAAAGCCTGCTTCTAAAGTTAGTATTGCTCAAGGGATTTCTGAATGCATTTTGTTGGCCTATCGAGCCAAAGGGTTATCTCCACCAGGACACGTCAGGGCACATTCTACCAGTTTTGTAGCTACTTCGGCGGCTTTTTGTTCCAAGGTTTCGTTAGATGATATCTGTTCTGCGGCTACCTGGGCTTCATCCCACACATTTATCTCCCATTAGACTTTCCTTGCAGCGGCATGGCATCCTTTGGCTAAGCCATGCTCCGGAACCTCCTTCCATGAGGACCTCCCAGGGTTATTGGTAGCTGGAGACTCTGTCCCTCAGGTTGAAGATCAAATGAAAGCAACAACTTCAGATAAATAAGTTATGTACTTACTATAATATTCAGTCTGAGTTGTTGCTTTCCATTTGTCTTCAACCGTCCCTTCGTCCTTCACCCTGCCTTGATTGGGCTGTGTAGTGAACCGGATGGAAGAACTATAGTCTCTCTGTCCTGGCTAGTCTTCCCTTTGATAAGCCTTTTGTGGATTGTGCCAGGTTGATAGGCATATTGTCTAGGTTGGGTTGCTGCTGTTCTGCAGTAAACTTGATCTGAGGAGAGGAGGGAGACAGGAGTATTATGGGTAGGGGAGGAACTTGGAGTTTGGATCTTATGCTGGAGTATGCGGCCGAGTCAGATCCATACCGGATCCGAGTCCCTCAGGTTAAGACAAATGGAAAGCGACAACTCAGATGTAACGTTGTGGTAAGTACATAACTTATTTTTCCTGATTATTGAAAAATAACTCAGAGTACAGTATTCCCAAAATCTGCATCAATATACTTTGGAACACATGTCGACTGCAAGCTGTGTGTACTGTGGGGAGGAAGGCATTCTACATCTTACATACAGTTAGCAAAGGCATTGCATCAAGAAAAATTAATGCTATAAATCCCCAATATTCATCCATCATCAGCCCTATTAATGACTATAATCCTCCATTTGATATGTATTGTCCTAGACACCTGCAGCAAGTTGATAGACCTCAGACATCTCTGAGTAATAAAACATCAGAGGGTCTCCAACATGTTTCTTCTGTGGGCAGAATGAATTAGGTGTCACTGTACACAGTATCATATATATGGCTTTGAGGCAGAATATGTATGCACTACATGGCTGTCTTTGGCCCATATGAGATGAATATGCTGCACATAATGGTATGAGTATGCTGCACATCCTTAAGTCATATGGGACCACAATCACTTGTTCCAGGGACCTCAGTGTACAGAATGACATAAACAGAACATGCTGGAGAGACACATACATGTCTCAGAGTTTGTCAGTCCTCTGCATTAGGCTTCTACTCCATGTCAAGCAGAGCACATCCATTAACCTGTTTAAGCACAGGCTGGCTGACTTGATGTGAAAATATCATCTGCCATGGATCACTGCTGATTCTGTCCTGAACATGGGGGATCCTTTGTGTAAGAATCATGATCATGCATTATATCTGCCATTGCACATTATATTGTAATGTATTAGCTCTGCTTCTAAACATCATCAGGCCAATACCCTTGTCACAGGCAATAAACCTCAAAACCTATGGTGATGTGCATGAAAAAAAGCAAAACATTATACTGCATTACTGCTCTGATGAGAGTTGTCTGCTTACATACAATCCAGAGCTCAGAATCTGATGGGTTGACTATGGGTGTGCACACATACGTTAGCACTAAAGAGTCCTTAAAAAGAAGGTTAGATATATAAATGAGACACTTTTCATTGAATTATTATGCTAGCAACTGCCTAACTGGCTAACTACAATATAACTGGCAGGTACAATTATCAGGCTAACAGCCGAATGGAGATATAAAATAAATATTAATGTAGGTAGTCACCCTGTGCATCAGACACATAGCTTTAGTATCCCTGAAGCCAAAAGATAGACAACAGGGATGTGGCACAGTCATCACTTTTGCAGGGCAGTTTGTGGGGGTGCAGGAGGCCTAGGCTGACACAAAAAGTTAGTGAATGTGTATGTGAGTCAGTAAGGGAAGCAGCCAACATGGAACATGTAAATGTAGCATGTGTGTCAGTAGGTGCCCTCAGTGTGACGTTTGTGTGTGTATCTGTATGTGTGTGTGTGTGTGTGTGTGTGTGTGTGTGTGTGTGTGTGTGTGTGTGTGTTTGTGTGTGTGTGCATGAACACAGCCAAGCTCAGTGCTAGCCCTATGTATGTCATACAGCTGTGAGCCATGCATGGTAGAGCTTGAGAGCTCATCGTCTTCATCCATGACCATGAGAACTGGCTTTGCCAGGAGTTGCACTGGCACATCCACGCCCAAGGTCAGATGGTGTGCTACTACTTGTGGGTGACTGATGTCTGCTGGATATGCTCCATTCACTGGAATGCCCAGGACCACGACCCCATGGCCTGCTACGTCTGGGTGTGGACAGCACACTCTGATGAAGCATTGGATGTATTGCCACTATGGGAGGTTGATTGGGCACAGCCCCATTGGCTCTTAGCAGATCTAGTTGCTGACCTACACCCATGAGGTCGACGTTCCCCTCCCAGCAGATGTTCCATCACAGACAGTGTGCATTCTGTGACAGATACTTTGCGCTCCCTCACAGACACATCCCATTCATACATGTCATTGAACCGATACAGAGCATCAGCAACACAGTGAAGGCAGTCATGGATGTCAGACTGTGCCTCATCTAGAACCCTGAGCATTCTTCCGGAGTGACTTTCTGATTGTGCCTGTGCCTCCTTTACAGCCCTAAACATACGTTGAGTGACACATGAAGAAACACCTGTACCAGATGGTGGAGGTACAGCAGGCCTCTGATGCGCACCTCTATCAATCCACCTGTGTGGCACAGTGTCAACAGGCTCAGTAGCTGTGGTAGCCACACTTCTCCCAGTCTATGTCCTTGCCCTCCAACTGTCCAGTGTTTGTAGCCTCAGTGGACTGGGTATGCTTAGGCATACTGGCTGTGTATGGTGATCCTGAGTGTGGGTGCTGGATGTCAACATCTGTGTCAGATTCAGCCTCTGTAACTCCCGACTGTGCCTCACTTTAGCCACCATTATCATCAGCTCTGATGAGCCACTGACATTAGGTGACAGGAGACACCGAACTAATTCCATGTTCACCTATGATAAAAACAAAAACAAGACGATATTAATACCTGCACTACTATGCTGCAATATATGTTAAGCAATTTACACTGTTGTCACTTTTACAGGTATTTAAAATGTATCCGCCACTTACAGCAATAAGTGTGGATAAGGCCATAAATAGTGGTTGTACAAAGGGTCAAGAACAGGGACACATTTGACACAATGTGCTCCTACAAACCTATACAGCTGATGGAATAACAAGTTTTTCTTCACCATGACATATCTGAAGGGTATGCAGTTTGAATGTGAGATCTCTGTCATATTATTTAATGTTTGCAATCATTAATGACTTGTTAGTAATCTGCCAGTTAATTACTATGATCTTAAATACAGGCAAGAAAGACGAGAACAAAATCTTGACAGTCAACAAAAATCTGAGCAGTGGACAGGTATGCAGACAGTACTGCAATACAGACAGCAGGCCTGAGAGGACAGTATAGCAGATATGTGGGAATATCTATATATATCTATATATCTATATATATATATATATATATATATATATATATATATATATATATATATATAATGTATATTATTCCACTTACCAACTGCTGCAGCCCATGCCTGGTGAATTCATGATGGTCCTGGGAAAAGAAGACATAATGGCAGCAGCAACACACATTTAACAGTACAACAGGGGTTAATACTTTTACTCTTCTATATGTACGGTCAAATAAATTTTATTAGGAATGTGGCCGACATCCTTAAAATGAGCATAAAACTGCAGTTGTCTGAAATACCCCAAGTCAACACACATACAGTTAGACACAACTATATACACTTATGACAGAATGCAGCACTATTTTAATGATGATGTAACAAAGCATCCCTGTCAGCCCCACATGTGATCCGGGAGTGGCACCCAGAACATATTGACTCAAGGATTACTGGGAGCTGTCTTGTGTAGAGATGTTTGCCAGGAATTCCTATGTGACAGTTAAAGGACTTGAACACTGCAGCTGTCTTAATTACCCCCACCACCACCACCAAAAAAGCAACCTGTCACACATTAAAACTATGTACACTGTTGAAAAATGAATGCAACTGTATTCTAGTGATGATCTAATAAAGCCTACCTTGGATGCTCCTGTAGCTCAATACCTTTAAGAAGCTATCCAAGGACTTGCACAGGTTTGTAAATGCTGAGCTCGTGTGAGCCTGACTGCCATTTTATAGTAAGCAGATGAGATGTAGGCATGCATGTATATAAGGTCTGTTTGTTAACTAATGTGTTTGTATTTTATGATGCTGCTATGCATCTTGATGGGTTTCTATATATTAAAACATCTGAAAGAAAACCCCAGCCTTCTTGTTGTATGTGTTAGAGATAAACAACCGACATGGTGTCAGAAGTGGCATGTCTAAGTGACATGGTGTCTGAAGTGCCCTGTATAAAAGACATGGAATCAGAAACGGCATGTCTAAAAGGACATGGATTTAGAAGAAGAAGCATACTGAAGGGGCATGAGGTCAGAAACTGCTTGGGTAAAATGACTAGAGGCTCTTCTTTAGATGCTGGTGGAATATATAAGAGTAGATCATCCTAAATGTGCAAAAACTTTGCAAAACAGGCCAGAAACTAATTTCAGGTATTAAAACTTGCTCAGCACTATTTCTTTTTTGCATAATATAAAATGGGGCATACAGAACATTCTAAATAATTTTCGCATAAACAGATATGTATGATATTGATAAAAATATTTGAATTACGATGGAAAAGCTTTGAAATAAAGTCCGAATTGCATAAAATGAATAAAATAAGGGGGAAATGACTGCATTTTTGCAAAGCATATGTTTTTCGTATTAAGTCAAGATAACCGAGTTATCAGAAGTGTGTAAAGTGTTTAATGTTTGTGCAGTGTTACAATAAAGCTATTTCACAAGGTACAGCCATTACAGGCATATTACGCAAAGTACAGCCATTACAAGGCATATTTCGCAGAGTACAGCCATTGCAGAGCATATTTCACTAAGTACAGTATTTCGAAGAGTTTATTGTGCATTGGAATGTTATTACAAGCTCACAGAACAGTTTGTTCATACATAATTACTAGTGTCATATTTTCAGTGTGTTTGTGTATACTTTGTGGGCATGGCAGATGGATTTTGAAAACCCAGTGCACTTGTGTTTGATAGTAATATTGCTGAGAACTGGAGTGTGAGCAAGAGTACGACATTTTCATACAGGCTGCATTTTCTGATAAAGATGACTGTACACAGCCATTTATTCTGCTTAATTTAGCTGAGTCAGAAGCCATAGAAAGGGAACGCTTATTTGTGTATGTACCTGCTCTCCATGCTGGAGCGGGGAAAACCATCATATTGTTGTACAGGCTGAATCAAGGGAGGATCCTGAATGCTTAAAATGTAAATTTAGAGAAATGTGTAACCCCCAGGCAAATGTTACTATGCCATAGATGAGGGTAAGGTGGTTCATAAAGCCTTTCTAGATCTCGCCAAGGCTTTCAACACCATCCCCCACTGTGGAATTATAGATAAACTCACTAAACTAAGTATAAATCCCTATGTCACAAGATTGGTTGCCAACTGGCTCACTGACAGAACCCACACTGTGAAAGTAGCAGACTCTAAATCCAGCTTCAGACCAGTGACAAGTTGAGTACCACAGGGTTCAATCCTAGGTCCTCTCCTGTTTGGTATCTACTCAAGTACAGGCTAACACAGAAGGTCTTTGGCTAACAAAGTTTGCAGATGACTGCAAACTAGGAGCCATAATCAAAACTCCTAACGATGTGGACATCCTACAAAAGAGCCTCACTGAGACAGATGCCTGGTGTCAAAGCCATGGCCTCAAGCTCAATGCCAAAAATTGCAAAAGTGCATTGTCATCCCTTTTGGTAAAAACTCTGTACCCATGAACTACCATATAGGCAGTAGTCTACTTAACACTGAAAGTGTGATAAGAGACCACACAGGTGGACAGTAGTCTCTCCTTTGATAATCACATCGCCACAGTCATTAGGAAATCCTTTTACGTGGCACACCTCATCACAAAAGGTTTCTCATCCAGGAAAAAAGAGGTCATTGTTCCCCTCTACTCATCACTCATTAGACCCATTACAATGCCCCTTTTGGTGTGTACCTCACAAGACATCTACAACAACTGGAAATCTACAACAACTGGAAAGGCCACAGAAACACCTCACAAAGAGGATTACTGGCCTCAAACAGATGCCCTACGCAGACCATCTCAAAAAACTCCAGCTTTACTCTGTCGCATATCGCCTACTCAGAGGCGATCTCTGTCTAACATACAAAGCTATGTCAAACCCAGAACTGTTGGACATGCTCCACTTAAAGAAATCCCAATCCCTCCAAGCTACACGCTCTAGGGACCTAAACCTTGTCACCACAATAAACAGAACATGCTGGAGGGATAGATTCCTGTCCCAGAGACTTCCCATACTCTGGAACAAACTACCTGTTTATATCAAACAAAGCTCCTCATTAGCACTCTTCAAGAAAAATCTTGATGATTGGATGGGAAATAGGAAATTCACCCCGGGGATCACTTCTGTAGCTCTGCTTGACAGGTGCACAGGAAAATAATTGTCTTGGGTGGCAAAAGCCAGGGTACCATTTGGCTAGGCTTATATAGGCCCTAGGGCCAATAGCCTAGTACCTACCTATGAACCTATGAAAGGCACTTATTTTAAACAAGGAATTAAAAGCCTGGTGAAACATTTGTAGGGTTACCATATTTGGTTGTATGTGAAAGAGGACGAAAAAATAAAAAAAAAAGGTCTTTAGTCTTGTCTTTAATGCATTTCAGAATTAAAGACAAGTAGCTCTGTGTTTGGGGATTTTTGATTGGCCCATATGCTGGTATACAAGCCAGTCATAACCTCCCACAGCTGACCCTCTTCTGTTCAATGCGTAACATCAAGCGTTTCCGTATTGAACAGAGCTCCGTTTTTTGATTGGTTCGTATACTGGTATATGAGCCAATCAAAAAAAAAAAAAAACAAAGCGGAGGAAAGACTCCAAAATAGGGATGTCTGGTTTTTGAAAATTCTGCGATTTGTCTGGGTTTGAAAACCCGGACAAATCGCAGAATATTCAAAAACCGCCCGGACAGGAGCCCAAAAAAGAGGACGTGTCCGGGGAAACCCAGATGTATGGTAACCTTAAACATTTCTAGCATATGTAGCTGACCTGAGAAACAAAGCTAAAACGTGCAGATTTGGTGATTTAAGGGATGAGCTGATAAAGGCCAGGCTTGTATGTGGTATAAAAGATGATGCTTTGAGAGAAATTTTGCTTTGTGGCAGTGATTTAACTTTGAATAAGGCCATTGAGATTTGTCAGATGTACTAACTCACAGAAAAGCACACACATATACTTACAAATGAGAGCAGCTCCAGAAGGCACAGTGATAAAGCTCATGTTGATAGTATGCAGCACGTTGTTAAGAGAAACAGGCCCAAGCACATGGCAGCTGTAACCCCTGCAGCAATCACTGGTAAATCCCAGAACATTTTAGCAAATTCCAGACTTCGCACAGTCTCAGTGACGTGTAAGAGTGAGTCAGCAAACTCAAAGTATGGGTCTCAACTCAGTTTCATTCTCAACTGTCGTAATTGTGGTGGAAATCATGAATCTAAAACGGAAAATTGTTTAGTTTTTGTTCAACAATGCAACAAATGATATAACTGGAATAATTTCAAAAGATTTTGTAAATCAAAAGGCCCACATTCTTTTATTAAAAGGAAACATTTTAAGAAAGGAGTTGATCAGTTAGACAGTGGCAGCCTTACTCTTTATGTTGATGTTGTGTTGGTGCTTTATGAAACGGTCAATGCAGTAGATTTAAGGGCGATGAATGAAGTATTTTGTACTGTCTGGTTAAATGGCAAACCGATAGAGCTCAAAGTAGACACAAGTTCCAAGTGCAGAGTTATGTCAGCAGAAACATTTGCCAGAGTGTGTAAAGGTGAAACGCTTGATTTGGTAAGTTGTGCAAAGCTTGTTGCTTATGGAGATGAAGAAATTCAAACCAAAGGCTCAGTAGTGCTTTCATATTACTGTGCTGGGAGAATCTACGACTTATTTTATGTGGTCAAGAGGCACACCCAGTCATTATTAGGGCTCAGAGACAGTTTGAAAATGGGACTGCTTTCATTTAATAAGGAAGTCCACCAATTTAGCTTAAAAGGGGACTGCTTTCATTTAATAAGGAAGTCCTCCAAATTAGCTTAAAAGACCACTACTCTAATTTCTCCCAGTACATTTTTTCTACCTATGCTGATTGTTTCGAAGACAAACTAAGCAAACATCCAGTTGTGTACACCATGAAGTTAGACACAGAGGGTCAGTCCAGTTATCGGGCCAGCATGCAGTGTTCCAGCAGTCATGCAGGACAGAGTCAAAGCCGAGTTAGATAAAAGTGTGGCAAGGTGTGATTTGTCCAGTTGAAAATTCCAACTAAATGAGCATCTTCCATGGTGGTAGCTCAGATGACATCAGAATATGTATTGGCCCATGAGATTTGAACAAAGCATTAAAAAGACCTCATCATCCAATGTGCACAGTTGAAGAAGTCGCAGCCTTGATGCCAAATGCCACTGTTTTTTTCTGTCTTAGATGCAAAGAGTTCATTTTAGCAAATTCAGCTTGACAAGAAATCATCATTGCTCACCAAGTTTAGTACTCCATTTGGCAAGTACAGATTTTTGGGAATGCCATTTGGGATAAATTCTGCAAGTGAAGTCTTTTAACTTGCAATGGAGCACATTTTTTCTAGCTATCTTTGTGCTATTGTAGTCGACGACAAACTGGTAGGAGGTCGTGATGAAACCGGACATGACAGGAGCCTCAGAAAGGTTCTAGAAAGGGCACATCAAGTGAATCTTATGCTCAGTCCACAGAAATGCAAGTTCAAGGTACAAGAAGTCACTTAAGTTGGCCATTTATTTACAAGTACAGGCCTACGACCAGACCCGTCAAAGCAAACTGCCATTCTCTAGATGCCAGCACCAGACAATGTTCAAGCCGTGCAATGTTTTCTTATCTTGGTCAACTACCTAGGCAAGTTTATTCCAGACTTTAGCCAACTGTCAGCACCACTTAGAAAGCTGAAAAGTAAAGATGTATCCTGGTCTTGGTTAGAGCAACACCAAAGAGCATTTGAAGTCCTGAAACAAGAGAACTGCTAGTCCACCAACACTCAGATACTATGATGTTCACAAAACAGTAACACTTTCCTGTGATGCTTCGAAATTTGGACTTGGTGCAGTCATTCTACAAGAGGGTCAACCTGTTTCCTATGCATCAAGAACTGTTACCCAAACTGAGATGTAGTATGCCCAGATAGAGAAAGCGCTTTTGGCAATTGTGTTTGCATGTTTGAAGTTCCATGATTATGTTTATGGTAAACCTATCCAGATCAAAATGGACCACCAACCATTAGTCACTGTATTGGGAAACCCTATGCATTCAGCTACACCCATACTGCAAGGTATGATGCTGAGATTGCAAAAGTACAATTTTAGTCTTGTCTACAAGAAAGGTAAACTTCTTTATCCTGCTGATACATTATCCAGATTGCGCAGAAATACCACTGAACAGAATGAAAATCAAGGTTCTTTTTCAACTGATGATTTTGAAGTCATGTAATTGAGAAACGTTTCTTCTACACGTCTTGATGAGTTGAGAGATCACACAGCCACAGATACAGTTTTACAAATGCTCAACTACTTTATCAATCGAGGATGGCTGTCAAAGCAATCTAATTTACTTCAAGAAGTGCAACCTTATTTTTCATACAGAGATAAGAGTTTGGCTGACAAAGATGTCATTATGAAAGGTCCGAAAGAAGTTGTTCCAAAGTCCTTGCAACCAGAGTACGTTACTGTTTTGCATCATCGTCACCCAGGAGTCGAATCTACCAAAAGAAGGGTGAGACACCTGGTATTTTGGCCCTATATGTCACAAGACATTGAGAGAACACTTGTATCTTGTTCAGTGTGTAATAGTACAAAGCCACATCAACAGAAGGAGCCACTTCAGCTTAACCAGATTCCAGAACTACCTTGGCTGACAGTAGCCACCAAATTTTTGAGTTGAATAGTCAACACTGTTTGGTGTTAGTAGACTCTTACTCCAGTTGGTTCAAGATTGACCTACTTCCCAACCTGGCATCCAGTACTGTCATTACTAAGATGAAACGTCATTTTGCAGTCCATGGTAGTCCACACAGAGTTATTTCTGACAATGGCACACAGTTTACAAGCCAACAGTTCAAAGGATTTGCTGAAGAAGTTGACTTTACTAATGTCACAAGTAGTCCAGGGTGCCCACAGTCAAATGGTTTGCCAGAACGTGCAGTTCAAACTGCAAAGCAGTTACTTGAGAAGTCAAAACGAAATAATAGTGATGTTTTCCTGAATCTTGAATGTCAGAAATATTCCTCATGATAAAAATCTTGGTTCACTTGCTCAGAGACTTCTGTCGAGACAAACCAGAACCAAATTACCAATCAGTAGTCAATTGTTGGTTCCATGTGTCAAGAACAACATAACAGTGAAAACCAATCTATTGAAAAAGAGATAAACCCAGAAGTCCTGCTATGATAAAACCAGCAAACTGCTAAATTCATTATGCGAGGGAGAAGTGGTAAGGATGCAAATGTCCAAAGATTATGATCGGATTGATGTCATGAAGAATATTGATCCAAAGTCTAGACCATACATTGTGGAATCAGAAGGAGCAATTTTTAGGTGGAATTGGAAGCATTGAGACCAGTATCCAAACCTATACCACAGCAGATAGCCTGTGAAAAAGACTCATTATCTTAGAGTGAGTTGTCCGGTGTTGCAATTCCTAAAAAAGTTCCATAGGACATTCCTGTTCCTATGACCAATCCAGAAGTTCCTGATATGAGTTGTGCACCTCAGATTGTCCCTGTTGCTAAACTTTGTCCAGATTGTTATGTTACAAGATATGGGATAGGGTCAAATCTCTAACCCCAGAAGCAGATACAAAGCAACTTGGACATGAACACTGTGTTTTGTTTCCATTGTATATACTTAATGCATGTCTGTCTCTGATATTGTTTTTTATAAAGGCAATCTTCTTAAGAGGGAGGATGTAGCTCAGTATGTGTGTATATACTTTTAAGAAGCTATCCAAGGGCTTGCATAAGTGTATAAATACTGAGCACATGCGAGCCTGACGGCCATTTTGTAGTAAGCAGTTGAGATGTAAGCATGTATGAATATAAGGTCTGTTTGTTAACTAGTTTATTCGTATTTTATGATGCTGCTATCCATCCTGATGTGTTTCTATATATTAAAACATCTGAACGAAAGCCCCACCCTTCTTGTTATATGTGCTAGAGATGAATGAGAAACAGCTCCTTTTGAGTCACAGGAGTGGCACCCACGTCAAGGACATACTGGCGGTTGGACTCCTGGGACTTTTCCTGACTGGCAGTATTTGCCAGGAATTCTTTAGTGGCACTGAGGGGTTCTTCTGCTGCAGACCCACCACTGGTGACCTTACAGTCATGTGCCACTTCAGCTGCACACCTCCTGGCTGCATGGATCATATCATTAGCTCTCTGATGCACCTGCTTATACATGCGACTCTGTTGGCCCACCCTGTTGATGTTTTGGACAAGGTCCTTCCAGAGTTCCACACGTTAAACTATTCTTGCTCACCCTCTTGATGGCAGGACTCCGTGGTGTTGTCTGAGCGCATCTATAATCAGCTAATTTTCGGCCTCAGAGAATGGTGACCTATGTCTAGGGGGCATATCATTTACTGAATAATAACATATATAGTGATCACATAAGTACAAATTGTTGTACAGATAATGCATTAAAGGAAAGCTCGCAGTATTCAACAGTGGATTAAACTGTAAAGATTCAATACTGGGCAGTAAATAACAAGGGTGGTTACAAAACTAAGAGAGTAACAAGAGCAACATATTCTTAATTGTGCCCTAACAGATACTGAACTATGTCCCCCATCCAACATAAAAGTCCTAGCTTATGCTGTAGCAGGACATCACCCCCTCCCCCAAAAGAAAAAAAAACACTAAATAACAGGGTCAGGAACAATGTTGTTAAGCAAACAACAGGGAAATGTTAAAAGTACTATCAAACAATCTTTCCATGGAACATGTGTACATAGTTAGCACACAGCATTATACTTTATACCTACCCTACATCCTCTGGACCTCTCACATTGCTGGTAAAGAAGGCTGTGCAGTGAGTATGTTTCTGACAAATGCATACAGATTTACTTCACATTTATCATTATCTACATTCCAGCATATGCATTATTTAGGTTACAAGACTGATACATACCTGATGGAGTGCAATACTCCTCTGTCACGATATAGCGAAGCAGAAGAAACGTGTATCTGAGTTACAGTCATGTACTAACCGTCATCCACATCACTTTACCCAGCTACTCATTTGCCTTTTTATAATGGAGTAGTACATCAATAATTGTTAGCATTTGTCCTCTGTGCTTCAGATATGCTAATTGCAGCATACACACCTGAATTGTATGCTAATCAACCATTTCTGTGGAGCTAGTCAACAAGATTTTAAAACATCCATGTTGTCTCTATTTTCTTTTTTCTTTATGGATTGAGAAAATTCTGGAGTACAGATGCGAAGTAGGCACAAAGAGATGTTATTAGCTGCTGCTTTTTGACTACATCTGTCTGTAATACAGGCTGAAGACAGTACTGCTGCTGTCAGTAGCCATACACAGAGAAGGTGAAAAGTTTGCAGGGCACATAGACACTGGAGGAGCTGAGTGACCTCTCTCTGCATTGACCCAGAGACAGAGATGAGTACAGGAAGCCATCCCAGTGGAAAGTAAAATGTGTTTAAATGCTGTTCCTAGTCACTGGGACATGTCGTAGACTTGGAGGGGGCATGCTTGATGTGTTACAGGCATCACCTTCCACCATCTTCAAAACATCACTTCACGGTATTTGTAACATGGCAGATTTAAACATTAGTTCTGAGTATATTTTCAGAAGAATGCTACAGTTGTAACTTGTGTTGCATTATCCTAAATTAATGTGTGCCTTACATTGGAGTCATGTACACATGACAACAAGAAATGGGGAACAGGATAGGGTCTATATTAAACATGAGGTGTAAATATCAAACTACCAAGTCATGTTTAATGGCACATGTACCATCTGCCACATGTGTGCTGGGAAACCTGCCAGTTAACATGATTGCCATACGTGCCCCATATCCCAACTGCTCCAGATGTGTGGTATGGGGGATATCTCACAGGCTTACATAGGGGTGGATGCCTTTGCTCCCCACCCACAAAATAATAGTCAGTGCTTGTTAATGCTAGCCAACATGGCTTTACTTATTTGCCAACTGCATAACATATTTCCACTTAATATCCTTAAAACATTGTAAAGGCAATAATATAGAATTGTTTTAACACACGCTGTGCACTACAGTACTGGTCAGGTGATTGTTGACTGACCAAGAAACACAGCATGTCAGGACATTGTTGTATTTTTGAAAACAGGAAATATTAACAGCCTGTGTAAGGAGTAATTGCAGTATTTTCCAAGTTAAACATTTGACTAAGTGTACATCTAACATGTACTATTTCAATATGAATGTGCATTCCCTGTTGAAATTGTTTGTGTGGTGAATGAGTCTTGTTTGCTACAGTGGTGTATGTTAAAACAACAGCTTTAAGGCACCCATGCATTGCTCTGAATCTACATTGCATGTTGATCTAGATTGCACATATGTAGGCATATTCCCTGTGTACTAACAAATTGGACTGCATGCATCATAAATTGATTTCTTTTTCTTTTTCTTCATGTTATCACATTTTTTCTTACATTTTGAGCCTGTATGAACCTTACAATGAATACAAATGTAGCCACAGCTTATGTAACTTTTCCTGTGGTGCAAGGAGTTAAGTGTCACTTGTAGGATCACATGGTTCTAGGTTTGAAAACAAGTATTGCAGCCTTGTTTTTTTGTAAGGCAGTGAATTATAGACACTAGGGGCGGCCGCGGTGGTGCAATGGTTAGCGTTGCTGCCTCACAGCAAGAGGTTCTCCAGTTCGATTCTCGGCTGGCGTGCCTTCTGTGCAGAGTTTTCATGTCCTCACTGTGGTCGCGTGGGTTTCCTCCGGGTGCTCCGGTTTCCTCCCACATCCCAAAGACATGCATTTGGTGGATTGGATACTCTAAACTGGCCCTAGGTGTGAGTGTGTGCATGTCTGTGCCTTCTGTGGAAGGTTGGGCGCCGGGCTGGCAACTCAACACTGTAAAACTCCACTGCCAATCATGAGCGGACAGATGATCCGCTGTAGCGACCCCTAACCAGGAAAAAGCCGAAAGAAGAAGAAGATATCTTCATTCTTGTGGGAACAGCTGTGAGTGTAGGACTGCTGTAGCTAAGGTCCAGGATTCTAATACCACAGAATCCTGTCTTTTTAATGATGTCCTATTTCACATGATGAATTATAATAGTTGACCTAGTTTTTCCTATATCGTAATTATTGTCCTGATGGATTAGACAGTCATATTATGCCAGTTGTGCAGTTTTTGTATTAATGTCTGTATTATTTCACATATTGTGCTTATTTAGCTTCGCACAAACATGTTGCCTGTGTTTATGTGATGCTAAGCAGCATGCACCATTTTTAAATGTTGCAGATTGCAAAGTTTTGCATTCTCAGTATCTGGTATAACTGTAATTGGCAGGAAAACACATTATACATTGATGTTTGTCTGCATTACACATGGCTGTTCAGGGTGAAGTTTTGGGATTTTGTTCTCAAAGGTAGGGTGTGCAGGAGTCAGAAGTGTTTATTGGACTCATAGTGAATGATTATGGTCTCTGACTGTTGTAGGAGCACTATCATGTATCAGATTTCAAATCGGATGCATGGAATATTTTGGACCAGGATTTGTCCACTGTTACTGGTATCCCCCACATTGGTGAACAGTGCAGAATTCACTATGAAGGTCTCAAGATGAGGAAGAGGGTATACCCTCTATCGTTGAACTGATGAATGTAGGACTGACAGCACTCCACAGATGTGTGAGTATCACTTGCAGGCACTGCTTGAATGATGAAGCAGCTGCATCTGTTTTTGATTGCTGATCTTAATATGTTTATTTTTTTCCCACAGCTAATGCTGAGAGAACACTATATGTGCAAGCCTATGAGGGAAGATTGAGAAGAATGAGGGATTCAAGTATGTTTCAAAACAGTAGTGTTATTTTAGCTTTGGGAGTAAATACAATTTATTGTGCTAGACAGTTGTACCACTTCGAGTATGCAGTTGTCCATTTTAACACAATATTATGCATGTATTAGTATGTTTAGTAAAACAGCAGTCCAGTTTTAGAGTTGACAGTTGTTGTTATTCTGAAAACCACACTTCCAAACTATACAGTACATGTTTAAGTTGACATAAATATTGCAATGTAAATTATGACTTACAATATATATATATATATATATATAAGTACATACCAATTAACAGTTTGTATTGAGTATCTAGAAAATAGTTGATACTCAACAGACTGTGTGGCCCTGTTTGTTAAAACAGTGATATGTTCCTTTGTGTTGAAGCCTATGCTACTGGCTTCCATTATAAATGTGTTATCAGTTCTGCATGTTGCTGCATGGTGCGCAGTAGCCCACAGAAATGAGGATGATTTGACAAAGAAAGCAGAATGAAGGTTCCAAGAGTTCATTTGTAGCAGGCCATAAACGATTTCCGTGAAACAGCATGTGATTCCTGCCATTTGCGCTTACAGAGAGCGCACATTGTAGGAATTGATACATTTGACATGGTGTGTGCTGATTAGCATTGCACAGACATGTTAAAACAACTGCAATTGTTTGCACAATGCTAATTGACGTGCACTTTTTGTAAATGTATATGAAAATAACTTCCAATAAGTGCAGTTCCACCGTGATTTTATTTGTATCAACAGCAATCTCACAATAGTATAAATAAAGTATGCATGCTCTGGATTAGAACCCCGGGCCATCTGCACTGCAGTCTAACACTCTACACATGTCCCCATATGCATTTTACGGCTGCTACTTAAGGAAATTAATTGATAATCATCCAGTACCTGTTATTCTATCATTTACCTAAGTTTGTTTGAGTAATATTTACAACATGACACTTTACTGATGGCCCTATTCTCCCCCATTTTGTATGGCTTTGCCCAGATGTATTTGTTTGCGAACTTGATAAGTTTATGTACATTACTGAATTAATATTTTCTCACACTTGCTGCGCAATGCACACCATTGCACAAACATACTTGGGAATATATGACAATTATTACTGCTTGTTATACATCTGCTAATTAAAATGATTCTGTGGTTTGATGTGTTAATGCATTGCTATAGAAGTCCGATGGCATATGGTTTGAGATAGGGTGTCGGTATAACGTTTTACAAGTTTGTACTATATATTTAAATATATTCACTGATACTACTGCTGCGTGACATTTCTTAGCGATGGTGCATATCACACACCATTGCATAATAATTCTTTAAAGAAAAGAAAGGGAATGATAGGGAAGTGGTGAAATGGGGAGCAAGCAGGGGAAAACAAAGTGAAAGGAAAGTAGGAATGTGCAGGAAGGGTGTAGGAAAGATCCATAGCTATCCATTTCTTCAACAGTAACAACTGGGCACATTTACAGATTTTTAGCTGTATTTAGACTGTCACCTCCAGAGAGAGGAGTGACAACAACATAATTGTGTTGTGAAGCCAATTGGACCAAATTGGGGTGTCAAATAGACACATCTGCGAAATGGAGGGCTATGTATGGGACACTATTTTTTTTTTAGGGACAGGTGCTCTGTTTCTTTCTTTTTTTTTTTTTTTTTTTAATGAGAGAGTGGAATGTTGTGAGAGGGACATAGGCAAGTCTAGGGCAGGCAAGTTGGGAAGGGGAAGAAGCATTTGCAGACAGACAAGATGTACAAGACAAGTTCAGGGTTGGTGAAGGACACAAGAGGGGCATGAACACCTTGGTTGGGATTGGGGAATCGAGGTCTCATGAATATCAGCACAATAATAGTGTGACTCAAGTCCTCTTCCATTGGACTGTCAGCACTGTTCCGTCACTGCCCTACTGGCTGCAGTGGCTGGCGTGTTTGCCTATGGCTAACCATCCGTAGAAGGATGAACAGCATGTTCTCCATCTGGCATAGGGGTGTGCCCACAGTCTGGTGCACACTCCTACTCACCACATCTGGCAACTCCATGGGTCTATATTTCCTTATCGAAAAGGCTGTACATCGAACGCCTTTTCATCGACCCCTAAACATCGACCTGCCATTTATACGACTGGCCACTTCAGCAATTTTTTCCTAGGGAAAACATCGCTTAGCCATCATTGTGAATTTGGCTTTTTCCCACTGTAGTGCAATCTCGGAGCTGGTGTATTTAGTTAGGGGGGTGTTGGGGTGAAGCCCCCCCACCGTTGAAATGTTTGAAGTGATGTGCCATTTCTGGTTGGCCAAGTGATTTTTTCTTCCTAGGAAAAAAAAATCACTGAAGTGGCTATTTGCATTAATGGCAGTTTAATGTTTAGGGGTCAGTGAAAAGGTGCTTGATGTATAGCCTGTTCAGTAAGGTAATGTAGACCCCAACTCCACATGGGTGATGTATGTACCCCCTCTGCTTCTGTTCCCAGAGGGACCACACGCCTGGGCCCCAGAGCAGATCTGCCTGAGGCTCCAGGTAGGGCAGGGGCAGCAGGGGGTGGTGCCACCAGATGCAGCCCAGAAGTGCTGGGCATTGGTGCTGCAGCTGGTGGAGCAAGCATAGGTGGCTCACCAGGAACTGGCCTACCCTGCTGTACTATAGTAATAACATAAAGAAAAAACAAAAATGAAATAAAACATGAAACAAAATTAATCAAAGATTTAAAAAAAAATAAAAAAATAAACATAAAAATGTTAAGTAATAATACAAACAAAATGATAAATAATAAAAATGGACAAGTAAAAACAGAAGATAAAATTATACATAATAAACAACACATAAATAAAAAATGATATAATAAGGTGAATATGATTAAATAAATAACATTATAATAATAACAAACAAATCATAATAAAAATAAGTAAACCAGAAATAACAAAAAGAAGATATCTGGTGGAGTGAGAAAAAAAGGAGAACATTAGCAGTTTTACACTTTATATAACAAGCTTTCAAAATTAACTTTATTGTATTCCATTACAGTCTACTTTAAACAATAACAACTGCTAAGAAATCCCTTTATTACTTGGACTACATATACAGTTCTTACACATGACGGCAGGCCATTGCAGCCACAGGTCTTGAAGTCTGCACTTCAAATGCTATAATGATGATTACATAACAGTACTGTATTTTTATTGATGAAAAACTAATACAGTATTCTAATTAGACGATTTTTATATTTGGGAAGTGGTGGTATAGAACCCACAAGCAGTGTTTACTGTAATACTGTACTTTTCCATTGGAGTACAACATAACTCAAACTCTCTTTCATTTTACACTTTATAGACTCATGGTCACTGTTATCTGGGAATGTGCATTTCAAACCACACTTCTCTGCCTTTTAGAGCAGAATATTGTGACATCTCATTAAATATTGGGTGTACAAGGACCCATAATTAGGAACATTTTTCAAATACTGTTATTACACACATGGATAGTTGCATATGATTTGTGTTAACATAACATTTTGACACTCATTTATTTATTGGTTTCTATATAAAGTACTTGCCAGACAACCGTGAATCCTACAATGACCAGAGCAAAGCACTGACTCTTAAATCTGGGTTTACAGCAGTTAAAAGTAGTATTGAAAGCTATTCAGATATGCATTTCCAAATTCATAACAATGTATGATATAGTAACTATTCCATCTGTAACTGTTAAGGCTGCGGTAAGAGTGCTTCATATAATTATTCCTACTTAGCACATGCTTCTATCATCCTTGCCAATTGCCAAGCATGGGATCTCACATTTGGGGCCCCCTCTTCTACAGCTGTGGAAAAAGGGAAAAGAAAAAGCATTATGAATACCAGTGTTTACCATGGTCAGCTTGAGTATTTTCAAGTAATACATGTAAGTCATACTTACACATCACTGTGGTGGCAATCCCTGACCCACTGATCAAGGGTATCCCTCTTTCTCCTACGGAGGTCGTCATAGTGATGATAAGAGCCCTTGCCAAACTATCCCAGGCTTTAGATTTGTATTGCTAGCCAGTATAGTCTTCCTGCAACAGGCATGGGCCATGATCTCTAAGCAGGAGCCCAATAAAAACCTTGGAGTCCTGGACACCCCAGCTCTGTGCTCTAAATTGCACACCCTCACCTGCACCAAACATTGCTGCACAAGTCAAACCCCAATGTATAAAGTGCAGTTCCTGGTAATTCTCCTTTAAATAGCATGTATTCCTGGTAATTGCACTTACGGAGAGTGTATACTGTCTGGATTTTGATACTTTTGAAAAATGTGCACACCGCTTACCATCACGCAAACCTATTATTGCGCAATGTTAAGCTGTGCTCAACTTTTTCAAATATGTCACCAAAAACACTCAACCAGTAGAATTCCACGGTTAATTCCTTACATTACCAGTTTATTTAGATAAGCTGCAATGTCAAACCATGATCAGAAAAGTTTGCATACCCTAGATTAGAACCCAGGACCATCTGCACTGTAGTCTACCACTTAACCCATGTCACCATGAGGGTAATGACATGCTGAATGTAGTTTTAGTAGTCATTGTTAACTTCATGGTATGAATGTAGTGCAGCACTGCTTACTGGGTTTGCTTGATGCACAGCATTGTGCAGTGATATTAATTGAAAGCATCTGGTTTCCATTTTTAAATGTCTGAGTCATGTCTGATAACATGGATGGTCTCGCTCTGCAAATACAGTAAACATCAGCAAGCTCTGCGGTCAATCACCAATACATGGGGGAAAAAAGCAAACAGAGAACAGGCAGAATAAAATTTGTGGCTTTCAGATAATCATTTGGGATGGATGGATTTTCGTTTAGGAATTCATACTCTTCAGAAGGTGCATGATGGGGATGGACCATCATTGCTTACACAGATTCATTATCAGTGTGCTTCTGTGAGGTTTTGCAGTCAATACAACTGGGATACACCACAAAACCTCACTTAGGTGCGATGCGAATCATGAGTATGTATTGCACGCTGCAGACAACACTTTGTGGCCATGTACATGGATAACACTCTGTGTAGGCTCTACATGGAGCCTGCACAGATTTTATTGAATCCTGGGGATACTCAAGTGCACAGTTTATTTAGTTTTACAACATTGATATGAGAAGATTGCAAAGCTTTTGAAGTCATCTCCCAGCCCCAAAATGCATGTAACTGTGTAATGGTGTCGTACCTCTTTAGTGGTGTTGTATTTTTTTATTGGCAGTAGAGAACTGCTGTCTGCACGTGGATTCAAGTCAAATTGCATTGTTTTCTGCTTGACTTTACAAAAGTGATCTTTAAATCAAATATCTGAACATAAAACGAATGTGGGTACCAGTTATTTCTGCGTTATTGATATTTAGAATGTTTTTGATGCTATTTTAGTATTTAGACAGATCATAAGGTTTTAAATGTGAAACAAAAAAATAATAGATTTGTGACTATAAATTGCCTTCCAGTGAGTCATAGAGTCAGTCTGAACTTTAAAGGAGTTTAGGGTGGAATCTACCAGATGCTTTAAGTTTTAATTACTGTCAGCGGTCCAGATAAGCCCTGTTAATGAGAGAAGTGGTAAGCATACAGTTCTCAGTGCCAAATTGTGGCTTGCAGAATACTAGTTATTGTTTTACTAGGCTACATTTGAGTGATGTGATGACAGTACATTTCAAGTAGAAGAGTCTCAGTTAAGGTTCTCTGTGCAGGCCTGAATTTAATACATTCTCCAAATGCTGTATTAATTCATTTGCTCATAGGTCTGCTTAGTATATAAAGGCTGTAGTTTATAGAGTTTTTATAGAGTTGTTGATACCTTGAACTTCCTCCACCCATCTAGAGTGGTAGACCAAAGAAGTAGATACTGTGTGCATAGCCAGGCTCTATTGTACAGATATTTGTTCCTCCTTGTTGTCAGCTGTGGTTACTGGTTTCATTCTATGTGAGCTTGTGCGTGTATTCTTATACATTCATTGAGTCTTATGACCATTTATGCGTTGCTGGTACTACCCTTCCTCAGGACCTACCTCCTTTCCCTGAGACCAGTACTAGTCATTCCTGGAGTAAATTTGTGGATACCCATCCATGTAGTTTATATTTGAAAGAAGATAGTGTGTCCCACTGTTTGACATGTTGGGAAAATTTATTCCACTGGTCTGGGAGGCACTAGGTTGTAAACCTGTCCATCTGTCATGTTTTATTTATATGTTGGTGAAGATGTTTGCCCCTTGTTCTAATACTTGTAGAAGTATTGGATTTTGGAGAAACAGATGGTCCAGAACAGTTGGGTCTCTATTAGTGCTGCAAGTAAGACAGAAATCTCTCCTCAAAATTCTATAAAACCGGAAATAAAGTTAGAGCTTCTAGGCTGTTTTTTTTTTTTTAAATAATAAACGTCTTTATTAAATTGTCATTTATGACATAGGCAGGTATACATTTATGCAAATGAAAACAAACCATATTGACATATTTTTAGTTGCAAACATTATACACTGCTAATAATCTATACAGTCATTGTCAGTCAAATATTGCATAGCTCATTCAATCCTGCCTTCTTTTAAACCTCATTCCTCCTCCAAAACGGTATTCAACATGTATTGTCCCCATTATTCCCATTTTTCCTATGTAATTTGCTCCTGCTCTTTTCTAAAGATTCCATTTCCAGTTGTTTTATTTCTGTGATTATATGCTAATGAATATATGGGTTTAGACTTTGATTTCCATTGCTAAGTAATTTATTTTGGTAGCCACTGTAATTAGACTCAGCAAGGCATTAATATGTCTAGGAAGTTCCGATTTTGTATTGTGGCTCAAGAACATTTTCCTTAGTTATACCAATTTGCTCACACAGCATTTCTGATTGAGTAGTCTGCAGGGAATCCTTAAAGTCTAACAACTTATTACATCCCCAAAAATATGTTCTCAGTTACCCCTTTCTTCCCCATCACATCTCCTGAGGAAAAATTCTTAGTTGTCTACTTAGGGTATAAAAATACCTATGTAAACACTTTGAGCAAATCTTCTAGACTTTGTTGCATATTTGGGAGTCCTACATATATTTCCCTATTGTTTCTTTGTGAATTGCTTATCCAGTCTCTCTCTTCACAATTCTTACTAACCTCCTCTAATTGATTTTTATAGTTATAATGCAATATTTTATATGCTTTACTAATTCTCCCTTTTGTAACAGCAGCTTTTGTTCTAGATTCTGCTGAAAGTTCTACCAGTGCTAGTCATTCCCTTAGGGTCCCTGTATATCTTTCTCTTTGCCTATACTCTGATATCGGTCCTTGTCATGGAAGGCAATCTTTAGCCTGCAATCTTGGCCTCTTCCCATTCTATTACCTTTTCCCCTCTAATTATTTGCTCCCAATATTTTGGTTCTTTTCCCAGTTTTCGCCAGCAAATTCCAGCCCCCTCTTGCCTATCCCCAGTATCCCTAATTGCAGTCATCCCTGTCAGCAGAATCTCCTTTCTCCATTCCTGTGAAGGCTTAGTAGCTTCCAGCCTGTCTTATTAGCTCAGGGAGTTTATACTTGTGATCTTTTTAGTTATGAATCTTTGGGGTATTTCTAATTGATTGATATGTTTAGAAAGATAAATCCCAAAGAGGATGTTGCACTCAATAATTGACCAGATTAGACATTCCAAGGTGGCTGCATACTGATCAGCAGCTTAATTTCAGCTCTCTCGGTGTGAAAAAAGAAACTGATAGATAAGGGAAAGCAACTCTGCCGGTTTTAGTAAAATTCAGATGTGAAGTTTTCCTGTCTCGCCTTCATTCTGTACTGATGGGTTTGAACCGATCCTCTGTTCCAACTTGGCTGTTTACTAAAGCTCGAGGTCTTCAACCAACTCGTGGCTTACTCCCTATCCCATGATGCAGTGGTGCCCTCCCCAGATCTCATTTGCTGCTGAAACAGATTGGGTGATTCTTCCAGCTCTGGCTAAGTGGAAAACAATTTTTTTTCTAGTTTTACATTACTTAGTGTTTTTCTAATAGTTTATTTAGGAAATCCTTAGAGTACGTTTATTAGATAGTGTTTTTAAATAGTTTATTAGTGTGTGTTGCTTACCTTTCTGAACGCTTTTTATGTAGGCCTAAATAGTTCCCAATCCCGTTTCTACAGTAGTTTAGTTTAAATACATTTTACTGTTTGCCTTTAGAGTGCTTAGCAAAATAGTTTATATATATATATATATATATATATATATATATATATATATATATATATATATTCAGGTTAGCCTATAGATAAGGTTTTCTGTGTGTGACTGCATAGTTTGGTTTTTAAGCAGTCATAACTTTATATTGTAGAGGTGTGCCTCTCTGTAGTTTCCCTTGTGGTATAAGCTAGCTCGTTTTTTATTACAGAGCAGCTGAGTCTGTTTTATTTAGAGGGCTTCTTCTCTTTCTGTGTGATTGTTGTTTATTACGTATTTCTGCTAATATCAGTAGAGTAGTTGTTGTGCTAGCTGTCTTATATATTTCTCTTGTATAAGCTAGCTCGTTTTTTATTAAAGAGTAGCTGAGTCTATTTTATTTAGATGGCTCTTCCTTATTTGTGTGATTGTTAATTAAGTTCTCTCTAATATCACTTGAATAGAGTTGTTGTTGTGTGGCACTTATCTTTTAAAGTTATATATTTCCCTAGTAAGCTAACTTGTTTAAATTAGAGAGTTGCAGGTCCATTTGTCTTTTGACTATTTGATGATTGTAGCTTTGTACACTGTCTAAACAAGGTGAAGAGGTTAAAGCTTCTGGGTTTAAGAAGTGCCCTAAGTGCAATCAAAAGATGTCCTTTACTGATGGCCACAATGAATGTGTTTACTGCCTGGGGCAGTTAATTTACAGGAGTCACGAGCAATTTGCCACTCCTTTAGCTCCAGAGTTCATCATGAGAGGAAGAACAAACTAATCTTAAGAGGACTGGCAAAATCTTCTTTTGTAGAGGCCTTGGAACAGCGTCAAAGTCATCCAGAGAAGCCTATTTCTCCTACACAAAAATCTAACAAGACTACAAAAAGTTCTAAAAGGTCATCCTCTACTGCTTCAGAGGATTTAGAGCCATTGAAAAAGTCTGCGAAGATGTCTCAGACAATTTCCAAATCTTTTGGGTCCAAGAGACTATCCACCTTGGCTCCACTGGCATCTGAACCATTGGTTTTCCAAGTGACGAGCTGGTCCCCTGCTCTGGAGCCGGTATCTCTTACATTAAGGTCGCCCTTTTTACAAACCATAGAATCTCCAGCTCCCTCCTCTTGATCCTCTAGAAGCCCTCTGACTATGATGTGGATCATGTGATGGAGAGACTCTTGAGGACACTGGTGCTGGCAAAACTTTTGTTGGAACCAACCCAGAAGGATTCAGCACCAACTACACCTATCCCGATAACATCAGTTCCTCCTCCGACCCAAGTTGCGGTTTCGGAGCTGGAATACACGGAACTGATAGTGCCGGAACCGTCAGAGCCGAGACTTGCTCCAGGATCTTCAGCTCCTACTGCTCCACCTACCTTTGCTCTGTCTTCGGGGTCTAGGAGTTAACGCTCTCTGGGAGGGTCCAGCTTTTTCTCCGGATCAGATCATGCCTCTTGGGGCCTCGGTGCAGGTGAGTTTGGCTCCTACCTCTGCTTCAGAGCCAACCACCATGGGGCTGGGTATCTTCCTATTCTTCGGATCCGGGGGTTTCCTCAGGTCATGGGTGGGGGCTTTCAAAGTCATGAGGAGAGCACTGTCTTTATTGACAGCCACACTTTCAGATCCAGCCATTCCTCCCCCAAAGACGCCAGTGTCTGTCTCAGCATTACTGACTTCACACAGACGTAAAGACCCACAGCCCCAGGATGCCCCTACAGGTGAAGCCTTCTTTACCGAAACCTCTCTGGAATGCCCTCCTGAAGAGATCCCTAGGAAGAGATTATGCAAGAGGAAGCCTTTAGACTTCGGAGTCAGTTACGTCTGACACAGACCTCGATGACTCAGAAGGGTCCCCGCGGTCGCCGTCTAAAGACTATCTCCTTTGCAGACATCTTAGATATCCTTAAACAGAGAGGCAGCTGGAAGCCCATCACCCCTTCTGATGAGGAGTCTGTTTACCTGAAGGATTTTGGGTCTCACCCTTCCTCCACTTGGTTATCTCCGCCTTTCGACGAACTCATGGAATTGGTTTGTTGAAAGGCATGGGGGTCTCCAGACACAGTGGAACCTGTTCCTAGGAGGCCAAATAAATTTATCACTTCTGCAGAAGACAAAACTTTTCTGTCAAAAGGGGTCCCAGTAGATGCTGTGGTGGTGGCAGCAGCCACCAGAAAGGAGTAGTCTGAGACGCCAACTTCTGTCCATTCCCTGAACAAAGACTCGCGCATGATGGACAGATATGGAAAGGGCATTTTTTCTTCAGCAACCTTTACACTCAAGTCCCTGAATTATCTTACCCATTTCACGAGGCTACAGAAAGATCTCCTGAAGGAGGTTGGAGACACTCTTCAGGGTTCAGTAGCTGCGGAGGTTGCAGATAAGGTGTCCTCCCAACTCTCCACCCTTAATTCAGTAGTGACCTTGTCCATGAGGCTCATTTCTTATGCAGCCAATGGAGTGAGCAGATCAGTGGGTTCAGGAATCGCCGTTAGGAGACATTCCTGGATGCACTTGTGTAACTTTGTGGAATCCTTCAAGTCATCCTTTATTAACACCCACCTTCGATGGCTCATCACTGTCTGAATCTAATGCAGCTAGGCTGGCTTGAATTTCAAAACCAATTGAAACTCTCCCAACTCACCATTGCCCACAAGATATTTTATAAACCTAACAGCACTCCTATACTCTCCAATCTCATAATTCCCTACAAAAATCTAACTTCTCTTTGTTCTTCCAGCAAACTTCTTGCTAGCATAAGCAAGTCTTACAACATGGCTGGAGCTTCTCTGTTTTCCAACTCTGTGGGAAAAAACTGGAACCTACTGCCTAATGAACTAACTTTAATTTCTTCACTGCCTCTCCTTAAACAAAACCTCAAAAGACACCTCAAAACACACTGGTTATGCCCCTGCAGTAACCCTGATTAATCTTTTTCACTACAGATATTTTTCCTCTTGAACCTCTACTTATTTCACATTCATTGAAGTAGGACTGTAACTGCTTAATAGAATTCAACATACTGGTGTAATCTATCCTGCTTGATACTCTGAAAATCTCTATCCTGTTTGATGCATTGATAGTCTACATGTACCTCACTGCATATTGAATTATCCTGTACATATTGTCACCTTAATATTGTAAATACCTACTTTACTTTATTAATACTACTGTATTTTTTTTTTAGTATTCTTATTACTTCCTGTCTTTTTAATAATCTTCTATTGAAATCTGTTCATTTACTATGTATTAATATTGAGTTTTAATTTTTAATTGTTAAATTTCAATTTTTATTTGTTGTCAATGGAGCTTTTCTCCCCGGGCCTCTACTGAAAATGGAAATATATCCAGTTAGCCAAGCCCGGTTAACAAATGTAAAATAAAAATAAAAATAAATAAAAATAAATAAAATCCCTTTTCAGGCCTAAATTTAAAGAAGCACTAACCAGGTATGAACAGAAGGGAAGGACTCTCTCTGCTGTCGGAGTCCATTTTTCCACACCTTCTACACCCTATCCCAAGAGTCAAAAGGGAGGGAAATGTGGTTTTGAAAATCCCAGAGAGTCTTTCAAGACACACATGGTGAACCTTCCTCCAGGGGCAGAGGAGGAGGTAATAATGTAAGATGCTGGCCACGTGGTAGAGGAGGTCTGCAAAACCAGGGCAACAGAGAATCTTTCTTGGGTAAGCCCTTTCAGCACTCCTGAAAGGAGGCCCGTCTGTCTTTCTCTGGAGGCAGTCAGGAGTTGCTTATCTTTGTACCCAGATGCCTGGCTAAAAATAACAAAAGAAAAGTGGGTATAAAGTATCATATCCAGAGGTTACTCTATCCCCTTTTCCATGCCAGCCCCACTAATGAAAAGGATTCTGGACATTCCACCCAGTCACAGGAAGCAAGCAACCATAGAAATTCAGAATTTGCTATAAAAACGAGTCATCCAACTGGTCCCCGTAGACCGAGAGGATCCGGGACTTACTCAAGGTTCTTTTTAGTTCCAAAGAAAACAGGAGACTAGAGACCCATATTGGATCTCAGCAGACTGAACAAATCTGTAAAAAAGACAACGTTTCGTATGGTTACAATGCAGTTGATACTCCCTTTTCTGGGAAAAGACAATTGGATGTGTTCTGTAGACCTCCTGGATGTGTACTACCATATAAAACTGGACAGGCCATCCAAGAGTCATCTGTGCTTTTGGCTGGGAGCCAGTCACTAACAATTCCAGGTCTGCCCTTTGGTCTCACTACTGCCCCCAGAGTGTTCACCAAATGCATGGCAGTGGTTACGGCTCACTGGAGGCATGCAGGATTCCGTGTGTTTCCATACCTAGACGACTGGTTCCTAACTGCCACCACCAAGCATCTACGTAGACAAGCGAGCGACATCACCTTGAATGTCTGAGCTCGTTTACGGATTGTGATAAACTACGAAAAATCTGCCTTATTGCCATCGCGACATATCATTTTTGTAGGCGCAGATTTAGATACTACTACAATGACAGTAAAATTTCCACCCGACAGGTGTTTCCTCTCTCTCCTTTTTTTGGTTTATGTTTAGAGGCATTGTCAAAGAAAATAAGGGACTTAGAAATTCAAGGATATAATTTGACATTGTAATTAAGAAATGTTGACTTTATTTGCAGATGATATAATTTTGTACCTATTAAAACCGGAAAAGAGCATTTCATTGTCGTGGAACATTTTGAGACAGTTTCAAGTCTTTTTGAGATAAAAAAAATAATGAAAACAAAACAAAGACTAAAGCTTTAAATTATGTCCTCCGACTTGAATTGATTCAGCAATATCTATATTCATAGAGACACAGTAAAATGAAGCTTTTAGAAGTATGGATTAAAAGGCATTTGTTCTGGCACCTAAGGATATGTGGTAATAGATTAAACAAAAGGTAATACAAAAACTGAGAAACTGTAAGCTTTTGTTTATGGATGTGAATATCAAGGTACAAGCAATGAAAATGTTTTAGTCCCTTTAGTTGTATTTATAGGTCAGGCATATTTTTATCAACTGGAGAAGACGTTATGGACAATAAAAGTTGAAGGGATATATTTGGGAAGGAAAAGGGGCAAGGGTCAAGTGGGATGTTGATCCTTCCAGTATAACAAGGTGGTTTAGGATTACTTGATTTAAAGGGATATTTTAGAGCTGCAGGATGAAGACTCGTACATAACACATGAAGAAAGCTATAATTCAGAGTGGAAAGGGATGATGATGAAACAGGGGAAATTCAAGAAGTAAGGAAAGAGTGGGATTTTGGATCCAGATTCTTAAGGAGAGTAATAGCCATATGAAATATTATATTCGTAAAGTAGCAGAAGGTATTCTAAGAACTAAACTAACACGAAATGGTGAAAGGAGATTTGGCTGATAGGGATGACTGCAAATTTGGGTACAGAAAATAGGCAAAAAAGACTGGAATTTGGGAACTGGCAAGGGAACCAATGTACTGGGAGCAAATAACTAGAGAGGGAAAGGTAATAGAATGCGAAGTGGACAAGAAGACATTTGGACTGCAGGCTAGTGACTGCCTTTCTCTACCAGGGACTGATATCAGAGTATAGGCAAAGAGAAAGGGATATGGGATTTCTAAGTGAAGACCTCCTCTCATAGAGTTTTTCGTTGAATCTAGAATATAAACTGCTTTTAAAAACAGATAATTGAGACATATAAAATAGTGCACGATAACTATAGGAATCAATCAAAGGAGGGTAGAAAAGTCTGAGAAGAGATTGGATAAGCAGTTTGCAATTGAGCAGCAGGAGAATAATAATCATATAGAACTTTATATTCATAAAATAGCAGAAAGTATTCCTGAAACTAAGCCAACATGGGAACAGAGAAAGAAGATTCTGCCCATAGGGATGACTGCAATTAGGAGTACAGAGAATAGGCAATAGGGGGCTGGAACTTACTGGAGAAAACTGGCAAAGGAACCAGGCTATTAGGAGTAAATAATAAGAGAGGGAATGGTACTAGAATGGGAAGAGACCAAGAATTTGTTTGGTCTGCATTGTAAAGATTGCCGTCTCTATCAAGGATTGATAGAGTATAGGCAAAGAGAAAGGGGATCCTAACTGAAAGACCAGCACTGGTAGAGGTTTTGGTAGAATCTAAAACAGAAGCTGCTGTTAAAAAACGATAATTAGTAGGGCACATAAAATATTGCACGATAGCTATAGGAATCAGTATGAGGAGGTTAGAAAGGATTGGGAAGAGAGATTGGATAATTACTTCACAAAGAAGCAATGTGGGATGTATGCATGCTCCCAAATATGCAACAAAGTCTATAAGACTTAGGATCTTTGCGTGGAAGTTTTTGCATGGGTATTTTTATACCTCAAGCAGATTCCAAAGAATATTTCCTCAAGTAGATGGCAAATATTGTTGGTGTGATGAGGAAGAAAGTTGTAACTGGGAACGCATGTGTTCAGAGTGCAGTGAGTTGGCAGACTTTAAAAATTCCCTACGGAGTACTCTGTCAGAAATATTGGGTGAGCAAGTGGATATAACTAAGGAAGTTATTCTTTTCAGCTGGGACACAGGATCTAAATTGCCTAGACATAGCAAAGTTGTAAGTTTAAATGTGAGAGTGTTCAATCTCGCCTTTGTTCTTACACATGGGTTCGGAGCCGATCCTCGGCTCCGTGCCGGCCGACTGCAAGCTCTGCATCGAGAAGAAGCTCGAGGACATCTAATACCCACAATCCCCCTCTGCCTTTACCTCAGATCTAGTTTGCCGCTGCTGCATATGCATCGCTGGAGGCTAGCTCGAGGCTTTTTACAGATAAGATTTTATCTATTCTGGTTAAAGTTTTCAAAAAAACTTCTTTAAAATCTAGTCATTTAAAGTTAGAGTACGGTGTGTGAGTGGAGTAGAATTCTCGATACCTTAGATTAGTTTAACTTAGTTAACTAACTGGTGTAGAGTTTTTCGGGGCCTACCACCCCTACTTGGATCACTTTTTGACTGAAGATTTGTTGTAGCCTTGCTTTCTTAAGCAAGTGACAATCGGACTTTCAAATACCGGATTTGACATTGTTACTGGATTGACTTACTGGACTGGACTGTCTCTTTCTTTCATTATGTCTGAGAAAATAAAATCTGGCTTCAAACGTTGTCAGTGTGGCCAAAAGATGTCGGTCACAGACAACCACAGTTCCTGTGTCTACTGTCTTGGCCCTCTCCACTTACAAGAGGACTGTTCTATTTGTCACTCTTTTAGTGGGAGGGTCATGACAGATAGGCGCAGGAAACTGATGGATAGAGGATTGTTGAAACCCTCTTTCCAGGAGGCTCTGGATGCTTCAGACCAGGCATCCAAGTCTTCGAAGGGGTCGAAGGCGTTGGAGCCAAAGTCATCGGCTCCGAGCTCTTCGGGTCTAGTTAGATCACCGGTTCCACAGACTTCGGGGCCGAGTGTTCAACTGTTGGCAGTTTCCGAGCCTCGAGTCTTGGAACCGGTGACGGAGCTCCCTCCACCGACTCTGCTGAGGTCGGCTCCGTCTTCGATCCCTTCGACTCGTTCTTCTAGGCCCCTTTCCGACACCGATGTGGACCGTGTGGTGCAGAAACTGATGGAGCATACGGCCCTATCCAAGCTTATCTCGGTCTCCTCTCAGTTGATGTCGAGACTTGAAGGCCTGCCACTATCTCCATCTGTTCCTCCTCTGAGACCTGTCCAGTCTTCGGAGCCGGAAGAAGCTGACCTGATGATTGTGGAGCCCTCGGTGCCAGAACCGTCTTTTCTCGGTCGGCACCGTTCACCTCGACTCCATCCGATCCGGTACTGGAGTCTCGGGGCCGAAGATCCGTCCTTGGTTCCGGGACCGAGAGTCGGACCGATGTTTCGTTCCGACGCTCCTCTCGGGCCTCGCACGGATCGACTCGGTTCCGTCCTCGGGTCGGTGCCTTCGGCTCCTGTTTCGGGGATTCTTCCCATTTCTGAACCGGGAGATACCTCGACTCGGGATCCGGGGGCCTTCGACCTCATGAGGAAGGTGTTGTCTACCCAGACAACCACATCAGCAGGTACAGCTTCTCCCCACAAAGGACCGTTATCCTCCTCTGCACCCACGGCCACGTCCAATCGCCGGGCACCAGTGTCTCAGCCACCCCTGGAGGGTGCCCCTCTTCCTCGGAGGCTTCTTCGGATGCTCCCCACGAAGAAGTCCCTAGGAAAAGACTGTGTAAGAGGAGACACTTGGATTCTCCACAAGAATCCTTGACATCTGATACTGACTTAGATGAGTCAGAAGGGTCCCCTAAGTCACCTTCAGAGGATGTCTCTTTTCTGACATCTTGGAGATCTTAAAACAGAGAGGTGACTGGCAAGCCCTCCCCCCTTCTGAGGATGAGTCAGTTTTGCTGAAGGCATTTGGTGCCCGTCCTTCCTCCTCCTGGGTCACTCCGCCCTTTGATGAGTTAATGGAATTAATTGCTCGAAGGGCGTGGGAGACTCCTGACACGGTGGAACCAGTCCCTAGGAAGCCAAATAAGTACATTACGGCACCACAGGACAAAGCTTACCTTACCAAAGGAGTTCCAGTAGACGCCATGGTGGTGGCAGCGGCCATGAGAAAGGAGATGTCGGAGTCTTCCTCATCTGTCCATCCGCCTAACAAAGACTCTAGGACCATGGACAGATACGGGAAGCGCATTTTCAGTTCAGCGGCTTTCTCTATGCGTTCCCTGAACTATTTGACTCATTTTACACATTTACAGAGGGATCTAGTCAAAGAGTTGGGAGATACCCTCCAGGGTACTACAGATGCCGCTGTCTCAGAGAAAGTTACAGCGCATCTCAACACCCTTACGTCCATTGTAAACTCGTCCATGAGGCTGATATCCTATGCAGCCGAAGGATCGAGTAGGGCAGCGGCTTCAGCGATTGCTCTTCGTAGGCAATCCTGGATGCGCTTATGTTCGCTTGGAAGCCTTCAAGTCTTCCTTTACTAACGCCCCATTTGACGGAGCCACACTTTTGGCCCTAAAGTAAAGGAGACCCTTACCGGTGTGAACAGGAGGGAAAGACTCTGTCTGCTGTCGGAGTCCGTTTTCCACCCTTCCAGACCGTACCCCAAAGGGCAACGTGGTGGGAAAATGTGGTTTCGAAAACCCCAAGGATCTTTCCCAAACACACAGGGTGATGCCCCTCTAGAGGCAGAGGGGGCAGAGGTGGAAGACGCCGCCCTGGTGGCAGAGGGTCCGCAAAACCAAGATGACAGGGATAATCTCCTGGCAAACCTTTTCAGCACTCCTGAGAGGAGGCCCGACTGTCCTGCTCTGGAGGCAGTCGGGTCGCTTAGCTTTATACCCTCAGGCCTGGCAAAATCTTTCTTCAGACAATTGGGTAAAAGCATTGTTACCAGAGGTTACAAAATCCCATTTCTATCCACACCCATTCCAAAGAGAACTCCCAGATGTACCACCCCATCTGCGAGACCCAGCAGCTACAGAAATTTCAAAGCTGCTAGAAAAAGAGTCATCCAACCAGTCCCAGCGGACCAAATAGGATTCGGAACTTACTCAAGGTTCTTTTTAGTTCCAAAGAAAACAGGGGACTGGAGGCCGATTCTGGACCTAAGCCATCTCAACACCTTTGTCAAGAAGGAAAAGTTCCGAATGGTCACGCTTCAATCGATCCTTCCATTCTTACGGAAGGACGACTGGATGTGCTCGATAGATCTGAAGGACGCATACTACCACATCAAAATGGCCAGGGCGTCCAGGGATCATTTGCGCTTCGGCTGGGAGCCAGTCACTATCAGTTTCGAGCCCTGCCCTTTGGTCTGACTACAGCCCCAGGGTCTTCACCAAATGCATGGCAGTGGTAGCGTCTCATCTGAGGCGCCTAGGATTCCAGGTGTTTCCGTATCTGGACGACTGGCTCCTGTCTGCCACCACCAGGCGTCAACTGATACAAGCCAGGGATTACACCCTACAACTTTGTACACACCTTGGCATCTCAGTAAATTTCGAAAAATCGTTGCTACAGCCATCACAGCATATCTTATTCATAGGAGCGGAATTAGATACGCGTCAGTTAGTTCTAAAACTTCCTACAGAAAGAATAGTAGCACTTCAATTCAACATTTCCCTTCTACTGTCGTCCAAAAGTCCCCAGCAAAAATTGTTCTGAAAGTTTTGGGTCTCATGGCAGCTTCCCTCATTGCGATACCATTGGGAAGACTGCACATGAGAGTGCTACAATGGCTTCTGTTTGCACAATGGTCATTCCAACAACTTCCACTGACTCACGAAATATTGATAACGAAAACATGCAAATCACACCTAATGTGGTGGTTACAGACTTGCAACCTATCCAGCGGAAGACCATTTGTGCTACCCGCACGTCAGCGGCGATAACCACGGACGCTTCCCTGATAGGGTGGGGGGGCATCTTTCAGGGACAGACAGTCCAAGGCGAATGGACCAATCTGGAGTACAATCTGCACATCAATGTTCTGGAGTTGAGGGCAGTGTTTTGGCGTTGCAACACTTTGCTCCCCTTCTTCCTCCAGGGACCATTGCAGTTCAGACAGACAACATGTCCGTAGTCTGGTACATAAACAAGCAAGGGGGAACCAGGTCTTACCAACTATGCAGAGAGGCCATGAGAATTTGGCAATGGGCAGAGTCCACCGGTCGCTTTCTGATCGCAACGCACATCCCGGGGTCATCTAACGTCATAGCCGACAGGCTGAGCAGGGCAATACTATTGCCTCACGAGTGGTCCCTCAAACAGTCAGTTGCGAGAAGGATTTTTCGCAAATGGGGCCAGCCTACCTGCGATCTGTTTGCGTCTCCAATAAACGCCAAATGCAGGAGCTACTTTGCCCTATTACCCCCTCCAGGGGAAGTCCCCAGGGACGTGCTGGTGCACGATTGGCCCCGGGTCTCCTATATGCTTTTCCTCCATTTCCCTGATTGCAAAGTTTCTACAGAAAGCCAACAACCTTCAGAGGACTATTATTCTCATTGCCCCGTTCTGGCCTCGTCAAATTTGGTTCCCCTTTCTATTGCATCACCGCATTCGGGGACCTTGGATGCTGGACCCAGAGCCAGATCTACTGACTCACTCGTCAGGAATTCCTCACCCATCTCTAGAATCTCTCCATCTAGCAGCTTGGCTGCTCCGCTTCCCTTTTTAGCCAGGTCGGTTCCCCTTACATCGGCGGTTCAAGATATTTTAGTAGCTTCTCATAAAGTTTCCACTACAAAGACTTACACCAGTAAGTGGAAACGTTTGTCTTCTGGGCGGAGTCACATCATTTGGACCCTGTTACAGCTCCGTTAAACAAGGTTTTAGAGTTCTTGACTGAATTATTTCATGAAGGAGCTTCCCCGGCTAATTTAAGAGTACAGTTAGCTGCCATTTCTAACTATCATGTAGAAGAATGTGGTGCGCCTATTATGGCTCACAGACTTTGTAAAGCCTTTTTAAAAGGTTCTTTTCATATCAGACCACCAGTCAGAAGTCCGACATCACCGTGGAATTTAAACCTGTTACTCTCTAAATTGATGTTGCCACCCTTTGAACCAGCTTCAAGTTGCACATTGAAGTTTTTGTCATGGAAAACATTATTTCTAGTGGCCATTACATCTGCTAGACGAGTGTCTGAGCTTCAGGCCCTTTCGGTCAAACATCCTTATTTAATATTTCATTCTGACAGAGTATCCCTACGCACTAATCCATCCTTTCTTCCCAAAGTTTGTTCTTCTAGTAATATTAATCAGTCCATTGAATTACCCACCTTCTTTAAGAACCACTCTAATAAATTGGAGTATATGTTGCACAAACTGGACGTCCATAGACAACTCAGATTTTATTTGGATAGAACAAAAGATCACAGGAAATCTGATCAACTATTTGTAGCCTTTGCTGACAGCAGAAAGGGTCTTGCAGTTACGAAACGAACTCTTTCTAAATGGCTAACTGACTGTATCACATATGTTTATGAAGCCTCTGACCAAACATTATCAGCAAAACCAAGAGGACATTCTACCAGATCAGTGTCTACATCTTTGGCTCACGCAGCTCGCTTACCTTTAGACACTATTTGTGCGGCTGCTACTTGGGCTAAACCACATACATTTATCTCTCATTACAAAGTGGACAGGGTTTCTAGGGATAGGGCAACCTTTGGTTCCACTGTGCTCAAGAACGTTCTCCCTTGAGTTCCTCAGGATCATGGAGCTAGGGATGCTACCCATGTGTAAGAACAAAGGCGAGATTAAACACTCTCACATAAAGAAGTTATGTCCTTACCATAACGTTCCATGTGGAGTGTTCATCTCACCTTGGTTATTACACTCCCAACCTTCCCACCCTTAGGAAGAACGTTCGATTTGGTGCCTGGTCTGGAGTATTCTCCTTCTGCTGTTGCAGTATTAGTGTTACTATCATACCCTTGGTATGTTTGTATATATGTACTTATGTATATAGTTTGGCATGTGTGCGTGCTTTTTGTCTGGTTTGCTTGCAAACTAGATCTGAGGTAAAGGCAGAGGGGGATTGTGGGTATTAGATGTCCTCTAGCTTCTTCTCGATGCAGAGCTTGCAGTCGGCCGGCACGGAGCCGAGGATCGGCTCCGAACCCATGTGTAATAACCAAGGCGAGATGAACACTCCACATGGAACATTATGGTAAGGACATAACTTCTTTTTCTGGTGAATGACAGAAATGCAAGTACTAGAAAATGGAAATCGAAGTATAAAACCAGCTGTATTTGAAGTACTGAATATTGTAATGGAGGTAAAAGAACTCGAAGTGGGAACAAATTACATAGAAAAAAACGGAAATTCTAGGAGCAATATATGCAGAATCATGTTCTGGAGGAGGAGTGAAGTGAAGTGTAATGGAAGGTAGGGATTGAGAACTTTATGCAGTATTGGACTGATAATTGTCATAGAAAAGAACATATGTGGTGTATAATGTATAGAGCTGGAACAAGTTAATGGATTTTTTTATATAAATGTAGGTTTGCCTGTGTCATAATTTATAATTTAATAAAGGCATTAAAATAAAAAAGGGTAGGAGGCTGGTATAATGATTAGGGTGCTTATCTTACAGACACAAGGTGCAGAGTTTGATTCTAACATGGGGTAATTAGCTAGGCTTAAAATGGCCTACAAAGGCAGTCAGCCTAATACTAATATATGAACCTATGAACATTGTCCTCCCAAAGAGCCTTTTTTAGGTAATCTCAAATTGCCAAACCTTCCAACATAGAAAACTCTATCCAAAGAAATTTAAATGTCTTACTGCTTAATGATAGCAGTCTAAACAAGAAGATCCACTCCCAAGCTTTCCTTACCTTGGAGAATGCAGACACATGTGCAGTTACTGAGATATGGTTTAAAGCCACAGAGAGCACCCTGGTAATGCAAGACTTCAGTGCCTTCCACACATTTGGACTAGCAACCGCACAGACAGGGAATAAAGATGGAGGTTGGTTCTATGTGCATCAGTAACAAGCTTACCTCTACGTTGGTTAAACAAGATGGCACACCTGAGTTCCTCCACATCCAGATTACTATAGACAAAAGTCCCATGCCATGTCCTAGCAAGCTGTAGGTCACCCTCTATTTACCATGAAACCCACGGCTCATACTTATACCTATTGGAAGCAGTCACCATTAAAGGAAATACAATAGTCATGGGAGAATTTAGTTATCCCTTTGTAAACTACGAATCCTGCATGACTCCAATTTTGTAGGTGCAGAGATTCCTAGACTTTGTAAACACAAACACCCTGGACCAGTTAGTGCATATGCTTACTAGAGATACAAACATATTGGACCTTTTACTCACAAATATAGGAGAATGCTGAAAAGCCAAAATTATAGCTTTGATTGGCCCAAGTAATATCCTAGCATGCCTGACAAACAGCCTGAAATGTGACCTATCAGGGCGATTGGAGTCACTATTCAACCATAGCTGATGCACAGGCTTTGTGTCACATGAATGAAAGGCTGCAACAGTCATCCCTCTGCACAAAGGTAGATCATCAGCAGATCAGAGGAACTACAGACCCATTAGTCTTACTACTCTCATATGCAGTGCTATGGAAAGAATTATCATAGAAGTGATTAACAATGACATAGGAAGCTTAGAGACACTGGCCAAAGCCAGTTTTGTTAAAGGCAGGTCATGCCTACTGAACCAGGTGGAGTTCTTTGAGGAGGTAACCAAGACAATGAAGGAGGGCAAAACAGTGCATACTTTCTGTGTTGACCTAGCTAAGGCATTTGATACAATACCCTGCTCAGGCATTGTAAACAGACTCAAGGAATTAGAAATAAGCCACTATGTACCTCGCAGGATAGCCAGCTGGCTCACAGACAGGACTCAGGAAGTTAGGATTATAAAGATTACCTCTATAAAAAGACCAATTACTAGTTAAGTTTCCCAGGGCTCTTTGCCAGGTCTGCACCTGTTTGGCATCTATTTTTCAGAAGTCAAAACCAGTGTCAAGGGCTTCTGGCTTAGCACATTTGCATATGATTGCAAACTAGGAGCAATTATAGCAACCCCCCAAGGTACTAACGTCTTACAGGAAGGTCTAACTCACCCAGATGTCTGGGGACCAAAGTCACAGCTTAAAACTCAATACCAAGAAATGTATATTAGTACCTTTGAGTAGTCAGTTACCCAGGGAAACGATCTCATTGATAAAATACCCCTAAAAATACACACGCTAGTCAGGGACTTGGGGGACTCATGTAGATAGTAACCTGGCTTTCGACCAAGATGTGTTTAATGTATATAAAATATTGCATTATAACTATAAGAATCAGTCAGAGAATGTTAGAAAGGATTGGGAAGAGAGACTGGATAAGCATTTCACAAAGAAACATTGGGAGGACATATGTATGTCTCCCAAATATGCAACAAACTCTAGAGCATATAGGATTTTTGCATGAAAATGTTTACATAGATGTTTATATACCCCAAGTAGATGTCAGAGAATTTTTCCTCCGGTAAACAGCAAATGTTGGGGTGTAACAGGGAAGAAGGAGGTACTTGAAAACATATTTTCTGGGATTGAGGTGGGTTGACGGGCTTTAAGGATTCCCTGTCGTTTGCAAAGTTGGAGATGCTGGGTGGGCGGATTGGTATGCCGCGGAAGATGATTTTTCTGAGCTATGATACAGAATTGGAATTGTCTAGACATGGTAAGACCTTGCTGTGTCTAATTATGGTGGCTGGCAAAAAAGCAATTCCTAGAAAATCAAAATCAAAATCTAAACCAACTATATTACAAGGAGTGAATATAGTAACAGAGGTAAAGCAACTGGAATTGAGAGCTTTAGAAAAGGGCAGGATAGATTATAATTGATTTATAACGTTTGCAACTGGGAGTGTGTCAGAACGGTTTGTGATGTAAAATCCTTGCAACTAGAATTGGGTCGGTGTGGTTCATTTTCATATATATATATATAAATGCGTGATTGCTTATGTCATAAGTGATGTTTTAACAAAGATGTTTCTTGTTTAAAAAACAACTTGAGAAGTTTAAGCAAACTAAGATTAAAAAAATACAACGTGATTTGCTGGACTATCAGAAAGGGTGTAGCATACCCTCAGCCCCCACCCTCCCAAGTTTGGAATGTCAGTCAAGATGACATCAGCAAACGCCATTCATCTGACACCACCCCAATGAATGAATTAAGTCCGCCTACTACTTCCTGTGCTCAGGTGGTGAATGGAGGTCAACAAGCGAATACGAGCTCAGTTAGATGGAGTGAAAGATTGGCTAACTAGAATCAAAATAACCCAAATACAAACTTTCCAAATCCCAATAATGAAAAATTTTAATGGGGCAAAACCACGAACAGAACGAACATTTTGAACCAGAACCAGTATCGAGGGGCAGGCCAATGTTGGCAGAACAAGAAATGGAGGTAACTGTTGCTTTACAACACACTATTTTCAATGAAAGCTTGCCCAGCCCCTCTGAACTATTTAATAATGAGAACAGTACAATATTTGAAAGTAATTGTAGCATTGTACAAAATAATGATGGTGATTATAATGTTTTCAGTTACTCCACATTTGTTGTACAGCCAACTTTAGTGGATTTGTCTCTGCATGCAAATCCGATATTGCTGACATATTGATAGAGCTGAAATTATTTGTTTGTAAACTTAATCTGAATGTTTTGTTGTGTGATTCTACAGTTGAGAATTCTGAATATAGGTTAAACAGCATTTTTAATCCCCCAATTGCATCCATTATTGCTCTTATTTGAAAGAGTTTGTGAAATAGAGGTCTATATTAGAAGATCGACATTTGAAAATGTTGAGCCACCTTTAGTCGACACGAAAATGTTGGATGACCAAATCCACTGATTTCTTTCCAAGGGAAAGAAATTGGTTGGCCGCTCTGTCACACCTGTCCTTTCCCCAACTCTAGTGTGGTCTCAGAGTTAGAATATTTAGTTAGGGGGGGGGGTGAAGCCCCCCACTTAAATACATTTGTTTTTATGTGTTGTTTGTTGGCCTTCCATTTGGCCGTTTGACAAACTTAAAGTTCTACATTTTCGTGTCGAGTAAAGGTGACTTCACATTTTCAAATTTCGATTATATGACATAGACCTGTGAAATAGATGTGCGCACATTGTTGAACTCTAAAATTAAGTTGTTGTTGTGTCTTTCGGCTTTTCCCGGTTAGGGGTCGCCACAGCGGAACTCCGGTCCGCTAATGATTGGCAGTAGATTTTTACATGCTGGCTTGCCGGGCCTAACGCACAACCTTCAACGAAGGAACGCCCATTCACACATGTCGCCACACAGAAGACGCTGTAACTGAGAATCAAACGGGCAACGTCTAAGTGTGAGGCGACAACGCTACCGCAGCACCACCACCGCAGTCTGAACTCTAAAAGTAAGAGTGAATATAATTTGAATAGAGCCCAGTGGGACCTATCAAATGATTTGAAAGCTTCCTCTGTGCGAGTTATGAAGCCTGACAAGGGAAGGGGCTTGGTTTTTATGAACCCTGAAGATTATGATAATAGAATGAGATCAATGCTGACAGCCTCTGCATATAAGCAAGTGTCCTTGAATGAAGTTAATCAAGCCCAGCAACGTGTTAAATTATATATTGATTATTTATTGAGGCTAGAGTGGATGTTACTATGTTCAATTATTTGAGTATGCCTGCACCTTTGGTACCTACCATTTTTGGTATACAAAGGTGCAGAAAGATTTGAATAATCCACCATTGAGGCCCATCGTAGATGATACCAACTCCATAACATATGCGTGCACTAAAGTTGTTGATAATACACTAAAGAAATACATAACCACAGAAGAGCACATTTGCAAGGATTCTTGGAGGTTTTTTATATAATATCATTTATATAATATAATATATTGGTGCAATATGATGAGGAACTTAATTTCTTGACCATAGATGTAAGGGACTTGTATACCTCTATTCCACATAATGAGGGTGTAGAATGGATTTCCCACTTACTAATTAGGAAAAAAGCTCCTACAGCTGAAGTAAGTTTAGTGGCCAAACTTTTAGATATTATTCTTACTAATAATTATATTTTTTACAGCGGTTACTAATTCTTGCAAAAAATGGGTGTTGCAATGTACTCCCCTTGTGGAGCTAGTTTTGCAAACCTGGTGATGGTCCAGTGGGAATAGGAGCATATTTTTTCAAATAATCAGTTCTTAGATAAAATTTGTATGTACACTCGTTACCTGGATGATGTGTTCATTTTATTTAAGGGAGATGAACTAATGGTGCTTGAATTTATGGCCTAGCTGAACACCACCACTGCCTTTTTTGAATTTACACATATGTTTAATAAAGAAAAAAATATCATACTTGGATATAGAGTTGAGGAAAAATGTTGTTCATAAGAAATATTTGGCCAAAATTTATAGAAAAATTACTTATTCTAATAGTTTTCTTCACTTTTCAAGTTCACATCCGTTCCATCAAAAAAGATTCGTTGTTAAGGGCCAATTAGTTAGAGCTGCCCACATGGTCACTTTACCATCTGATTTTTTTTGATGAAATTGAATGTTTGAAAAACATGTTTTTAAGGTGTGGGTCTCCAGAAACGGTATTCGATAACCTTATTAGTGAGGTTACTCACAAAAGAACCATTGGGTATTACCAACCAATCTTGGGTACAGCACATATGCATATTAGCCCTGCGGGTAGTGGTATTAATACTATTACTGAATTAAAACTAGATGGGTCTGATCATTTACAGAATCAAAATGTTCAAAGTGATCGAATAGTAAAGAATTTCAGTGTTAGCTTTATTACACATTTTGTTGCTAATAATTTAAGAAGGATTCTGTGTAAAAACTGGAATTTGTTACTCGATGACCTTAATGTAAGGAATAGTATAGAACAACAACCTAGATTTGTATTTAGAAAAGGGCCAAATTTCAAGAAATTATTAGGGACTAAATCTTTTATTTCAAGTCGTAACCGTGGAATGTTTAAGTGTGAGGCATGTGCCTACTGTAAAACATGGACATTGGTAAAACTTTCTTTGTTAGTAACACTAGATATACAACCACAAATAAATTTAATTGTAATTCAGAGGTGTTGGTTTATCTTGCTAGTTGCCAATGTTGCACAGGGTTTTACATTGGAAAAACAAAATGAAAATTTAAGGAATGAGTGTATGAACACTTATGTCATATATCCAGGAATAAACCAAAGAATGCTTTGGCAAGGCATGTTAGTAGTTATCCAAACCACTTTTTTAAATTTAGGGCGATTGATCAGGTTGCCTACGACCTGAGAGGAGGTCCTTGTGGTTTGAGATTAGATAGGTTAGAGCTAATATGGCAATTTTGCCTGAATGGACATAGTTTCCCTGGGCTTAATGATTTATGCAGCATAACCTGTTTGCTAAAATTAAAGAATTTGGAAAGATAACCATTTCAGAGGTTATATATTTATATGTGTGTATATTTATACAGTATAAAATGCCTATAGGTTTTTTTATATACACATTTTTTTAATATGTATTTTATATAAGCTGTTTTGGTATTTTTACCTTGATTTTTTTTCATACAAAATTCTTGTTATTATGTGGGTAAGCAGTGGTATTTTATATACGTTTTATATGTATTTTATATGAATTATTTGTGGGTTGAACTATAACCTGATTCTACTGGTCCAGTAGAATGAGGTCAATCATGTGATCTAAAGGAGGGATATTTAAACATGGTTCCTTTTATTATTGTGTATCTGATGAAGTTTGGGTAGAAACTTGGACAAAAAGCGATTCATTAAAATTTATTTTTGCTGCTTCACTCAATTTGTCATTTTTGTTTGATTTATCTTGTTTAAAAAAGGGGGCATTCATTTAATAATTTATGTAATGCTGCTTTGGTTATATGATATTTAGTATGTTTAATGTTAATTTAATACAATTTGATTACTTTTGTACAAATGTAAATTTGCCTGTGTCACAAGTGATGATTCAATAACGGTGTTTAAAAAAAAAGATGTGTAAGGTAGTAAGAAAATAATTGAATTTATAAGTAAGGGCATGGCATTTCGGTCCATGGAAGTCAGAGTGCCACTGTACTCATCCCTTATCAAAACCATCATTTTGAATTATTTGAAGAGTAGTTTTTACATGTGGTTAGACAGTGTATTGACAGTTTGTAACACTCCCAAGGAAGGGAGCCCTGGAATTGCTATTTTTAGTCAGTCATTTTCAAAAGTGCATTGGTCCTACAACAGATCATACAAGTACTGGGAAGGAATTCAGTCATTAGCATAGTACACTGCACACTGGATCAGTTAAACACTAAAGTTGAACAGTTTCTTTCATTTTCCCATAGATTAGCCTCATTCCCTGATTGATGGCTCTTATTATTTTGGTATTAAAAATTATCAAATCTGTGCCACCTATTCTGTGGGAGCTTAACATTGACCAGATAGGTTGCCTAAAAGGATCACTATGATCCAGTATCTCCTTATATTAGCTTTCTTAAACTATACATAATACTGTTCATGAGAGCACTAAATTAGGAAGCCACAGTGTGCTTCTCTGGCTAGATATTTTGCTAAGATCCTAACAACATTTTTACTTCTGGGTCTGTGGCAGACTAATTTATTGGACACTTGTCCATATTTGCTATACGGGAACATAGTATAACCTGAAAAAGCCATAGGTACATCACTGTATATTGTCAGAAGTCCTTCGACAATGATACATAAATTAATGCATTAAGTCTGTTACAAGTGATCACATACTGTTAGGTTATGGTTGAGCTGCCCTTTGCTACCTGCTTGAAACAGCAATTTATTTATTTATTTTTCTTTGTTGACCAGGAAAAGTCTGACAGGGCAAAATCCATTTTCATCCGAGGCCCGGGGATACACATGATGTACATTTATAATTGCAGGGTATAAACATCTATACATGAGCTTATTTACATGATTTTTAAATATTTTGTAAGTATTCCTTTCATGACCATAACATTTTAACACAAAAAAAGAGAAAAATTAACATAAATTGTCTAATTATTGAATAGAGAAATAATGTACGGTAACAATTAATGTATTTATATCATGATGGCTGCAGGGAAAGGATCAAACTGGGTTGTTTTTGAAATTAGTAATAATTTACAGACTGATACATAGAATGTAGCTTAAAACATGTTGAGAGATATGAAAGGAGAAGTTATGGAAATGAGCTGGAAGACAAATGTCAGAGGAGGAACTGTAGTTAATGGTGGGGTGTCACAGGAAGAAAAGTAAGAGTTTAGGAAATAAGTGCAGTATGAGGAGGAGTGAGAAGATACAAAAAGATTGGGAAGCAAAGTGGCTGTAAGAGTTGGAGAAAAGTAATTTAGTAAAGTTAGCCAGATGAGCAGGAAGAGCAGAGCCATTTTTAGCATAGGTGCATTTTTAAGTAAAGTTTTGAAACTTTTTAAGTTTGAGTTTTAACACATAATGAATGAGAGCCTCTCCAGCAGTGTTGAATGTCTTACAGATTCATAGTAAAAGTTTATGCTGTTTTGCCTAACTCATTGCATTATTTGCTCCTGAATTCCAGCCCTAAACATGGGGCAATGTAAATCAAGATATGACATTAGCACTTCAAGTGAGCATTCTCCATATGTTTGAATTTAAATCTAGTGTACTGTCAAGCAAAACTGTGTCTGTGCAGAAACAGCCTGTATTGAGTGAAGGTCTGTAGTTGGTGAATAGTACAGAAGAGCATTTTTTAATGCTGGGCATTTGTCTGAAGAGTACAATATGCTGTGGGCAATGATTAGTTATAAGTATGTCAATTGGTTTGGGAGATCAAGTCAGTTTAATTGTTTTAATGCAAGGCGGTGGTGTATTTTGAGGTTGGTTGGCTGCAAATTTAGGTATTTTGTAGTAGCAGGAGGCTAGTTTAGTTTTACATGTGGTATTGATATTGGTAAATTTCAAACCTCCTGCTAGTCTGCTTGCAGTAATTTACATAGCCCTTCTAGAACCCAAGCCTTGTAAACTACATATCCTTCCAAGAATCCCAAATCTAAATCTAAAACTCCCACACAACCCTTAAACCTAACCTCAAACTTCACTTCCCAACCCTAAAACTTTTATTGTTGTATAACTCCTCTGGATCCTGAAACCTAAATTGCCTGCTCAGTCCCTAAACCTAAATTTCCCCCCTGCTTCCAAACCCAAAATTCCCCACTGGCTTCATAACTCTAAATTCTACCAGCCATGCACTTTCACTACCTTTGTCTCTGAATCATGACCTTGCAAGCTGATTCTCATTATGCTGTTTTGGCTAACTCTGCACTATTTGTTTCTGAATTCCAGCCCTAACATGAGCAATGTAAATCAAGTCTAGTATATGGCAAAAGCAGTTCAAGTGAGCATTCTGCATATGTTTGAAGTTAAATCTAGTGTACTCTTCAGTAAAACTGTGTCTGCAGAATCAGCCTGTATTTTGGGATTCCTTTAGATGGCAACTCATTTTTTGTTGAATATTTTTCTTAAATTTATTTTAAATTAAATACCCCTAAATAGCATGTGTCACCATCCTGGAACTGTGGAAGTTTACTTTGGAAAATGAGTTGCCTCACTGTGAGCCAGGAGAATAAGTGCACTTAAAGTACCTCTCATGAAAATGTCTGGTTGTAGTTAACTTCAGGAAGAATCTCTGAAATGCAAGCTTTAATGATCAAACCTTCACGTGCATTGTTTCTTAATGACAGGATTGTCACTAAAATCTAACCCTTCATTTATGCCAGTACAGGTGTGTGCTGTTTTCCTGAACTAATATTTTCATCTGCCACTGTTTGCTGTAAGTAATAAAATGCTAGAACAAAAAACTTTTCTGTATACTTTAGATGTTTTAGAGAAAGTTTTGACTGTGCTCATCCATTCATAAAATTCTTGTTAATGTTTTGTCTCCTCCTTGCAATAAAAGGAGTGTTTGACTGTTACTAAGAAAACATTTGCAAAATGGCTGTCCCAGTGCACTAACGTTTATGGTGATGATAGAGTACGACACTTCAGGGCCTTGTTTGGCCTTATTCCACAAATCTTCATCAACATTTATAGCATACTTTTAGGAAAGTTTATACTCAGGACATGTAAGTGGCAGAAGGCTGAACTGCTATCCATACATTTACTAAGCACTACAAGATAATAGTGCAGTCAAGGAGTGTAACAGGTTCTGGTATAGCTGTGCTGCAAAGGATCATTTCACTGTCCACTTTAGAGGGGATGTTCTTCATATTGATCACTACTGCAGTAGTCTTAGCTATATGAGTTATATCCTGCCAAGAATATAACAGATAGCCAGCTCCCAAAGCTTCAGAGTACAGTGACCAGATTGTCAAACAGCTCAAACTGAGCTGATTAAAAGTCAAGTAGGTGGGCAAAGCCCTCCAAAGCTTTCCTGCCACCAAAGAGAAGACTCCTCTGAGGCTTTTTAGGATCAGCCATCATTTTGTGCTTTCCTTTGCTGCTTGTCTTCCTCTTGACTATTAAAAATATTTCCAGTTCCATGGTCAGTCCTTCTTCCAACCACAAAAAGAGAAAGTTAAGCAAACAGCATCTGCCACCACAGCAAGCTAGTAGTTTGCCTCAGCTGTTGGTGGGTAATTCTGCTGTGGATATTTGTTTTACTTCAGACCACTCATGTTTTACCCTGGATCTCTCTGGTGTAGCACGTACAGCCTCTACGGACAGGGGTTAGCCATGTCCTGTGTGGTTATTGGAGATGTCTCATGGGCAAGGGAGAGACATTCATGTCAGTCCTGAGAGAGGGAACAGAGAGGGTTTTCCTGTTGTGTCAGAATGCTGTGCTTATTCCTGGGGAAGCAGCACCTGCTATTAGTAACACAGTTGGATCCATTTTACTTGTCAAAAATAAACAGAAAACCAAGCATGTATCTACTCCTCCTCCTCCTCCAATTTCTTTTGATATGAGTAGTTTATTGGGACTTGCACGGGGTTAACTCAGGCTTTTGATCCTTTTAAAGTAATTTCTGGTAAAAGAAAGAGGGATACATCTTTTCCTCAAGAGATTCAAGATTCTGAATCTGAACAGGAAGATGCAGGGACTGGTTCATTTTTTTCTACTCAGATTTCTGATTCAGCCTCTGAAGAGCTTCTTTTCTGATTCTGAATGTGGGGACTTCTCTTTCTCTGACAGTATTGCTAGAATATTCCAGTGTTTTCATTGGGAGAACACTGAGGTTTCTAAGTCCCTCAGAAAATACTGTGAGTTATTATAGAAGGAATTTCCAGAACCTGTACCAATTCATCCTTTCCTCTTCTGTTTTAGAGGTTGTGTGTCTTACTCCCTGCAATTTTCCTGATTGTCAGCCAGCTGTCCCTAAAAAGGTACATAGGATGTATAAAGTTCCTTAACATTTTACATTTTTATACACTATTCCCAAACCTGATCTAGCAGCTCAAGCCTTAGTTCACTCCACTGCTGCTTAGTATTTAGTAAATTCTAATCCCACTCTTTCTAGTAAGGATGGAACAATTATTGACAGTTACTGGAAAAATATGTATTTTTGTGACTTTGATTTTCAGAATTTTAAATTGCCAGGCTCATATGTTAGTTTGTTCTGACATATTGTGGAAGTGTGAAGAATATTTTATCGACAGTTTATTCTTGTGAAGAAAAATCTACATTAAATAAGTTTCATTTACTGCACAGGTTACTACTCATTCTTTGCAGTGTGTTTGACTCTGATTCTTCCTGCAGAGCTATGGCCACTGGTATTGTTTTAAAGAGGTTTGCTTGGCCGCATTCTCAGAATCTCCCAAATAACATAAAAATGAGATTTTAAATTCTCCCTTGGCTAGAGATTTAGTATTTGGCCCCTCTGCTGCAGAACTGATCAAAAAGTGTGACAAAAGGGTCAAGCTGATACAGGGAATCTCTAAGATTTTTCAGCTCTCCTTTTCCAAATTGTCCAAGAGAGATTTTCTTTCTTCTTATCCAGTTTTGACAAATAGAGTAAACAGTCTCTAAAGTTCAGGTAAACAAACATTTAAGAAGTAGCAGCAAGGGGGTTACAAGAAGTAGTCTCAAACCTCTCAAAACGAAGGGCAATCCAGCAAGTCTGAATGAATATTCAAGAGACCTTCTAACCCCATCCCGCCATGGCTCCTTTTTTCTTCCAGAAAGTCTGAATCTCCATTTTTCTTTTTGTTTCAGACAAATGGGTTCTGAAAACCATTGATCTGGGTTACAGATGGCAGTGGGAGTAAATTCCTTCTTTCCAGGGGTCATTCCTCATCCTCAGATCAGAATCTTTTGTTTCCACGTATTCTTTATCACATGCTGTCCCAAGGAGTAATATAACTAATTCTTCCTTCCCAGGTGGGGAAGGGTTTTTATTCAGGGATGTTCCTGGTGCCAAAGAAAGAGAATTCTTGGAGGTGAGATGTGGATCTTTTCCTTAACCTGTTTGTGATAGTGCCCAAATTGAAAATGAGGTCTGTTCACAACCCGTTACCTACTGCTCCTCTTTCAAGTTTCCTGGTAGCTCTAGATTTGGGAGATGCTTGTCATCACATCCCTATCCATCCACATTTCAAATGTTTATTAAGGTTTTGTGTGTCTGCATCAGATTATCAACTCTCTGCTCTATTCTTTGGACTATCCACTGTGCCAACAGTGTCGAAGAAGTGTCTAGCTCCAATTATAGCTCATTGCATGCAACAGGGTATCCACATTTTTCCATATTTAAACAATTTGCTTATCTTTGCAGAGTGTTTTTTCAAATTGTCAGGAATCTCGCTCTCTTGGAAGAGAGATTTCTTGTACAAGCTGGGATTCTAAGAGAACATTCAAAAGTCTTTACTGACTCCCTCACACAAGATTGTGTTCCTGGGATGACAACTAGATACCTCAGTTCAAAGAGCTTTTCATCTACAGGACAAAATAGGTCTTTATTTACATCTATTTCTAAGGTTTTCCACTCAGACTTTGGTTACTGCAAGGGAACATGTCAGGATTTTGGGTCTCATAACTTCTGTAATTCTCGTGATACACCTGACATGACTTCACTTAAGAAAGATACAGTGGTGCCTGGAATCTCTTTGGTCCCAACATCAACACTCTTTCTTTTCAGATCCCAGTACTGGGATTTGTCAGAAGAGAAATTTTTTGGTGGAGCCAACAGATATCCTTAAATTCAGATATCCAGTTCTCCCCCACTCTGCTGCAGAGTAGTCAGTCACCATAGATGCTTCAGACTTTGCTTGGGGAGCAGTTTCAAAAGGGATAAAGGGGGTGGCTAACACTAAGGATAGATGCAAGCACATAAATATCAAGGAGATGCTTGCCCTGATCATGGCACCCAACTATTTGAATCATCTTTGGTCCCCAGGAGCACTTCATGTGGTTACAAATGGTATTGGAGTCATGGTACATCAGCAAGCAAGTGGGGACCAGATCTTACCCCGTTTTCAGACTAGCCATGTGAACTTGGGATATAGCTTCACAGCACAGTCTCACTCTGCAGGCATTCTACATTCCATCAGAGAAATTATGTGGTAGACTAGTTGAGCAGGACCAGGGCAGACCCTTATGAATGCAGACTAGATAAGGGAGTCTTCCAAGATTTGATCCATCTGTGGGGAGTTCCTCAAGTAGACCTCTTTGTCTCCACTTTGAACAATCAACTGGAAAAAGTCTGTTCAGTACTCAGTGCAAGAAGGCCTGGAAGACAGATGCCTTTTCTTTGGACAGGAATGTTCCTGTGTGCCTTTCCACTGTTTCCAGTAATCCAGGGGACTTCTGAAGATTCAGAAGGAATCTTCCAAGATCATTGTGGTGACTCTGTTCTGGCCCAGACAACTGTGGTTCTCTCTTCTTTTGGAAATGGCCATCGGTAATTACCACAAGCTTCCTCACAGAAGGGGTCTGCTCACACACGAACAGGCATGTTTGATACCCACCAGCATCAGTCGTCTTCAGTTGACTGCCTAGATGATAGGGTCTTAATTCTTTTTAGGCAGCTGTTTTCTGAGAATGTGCAGTAGATACTAATGGAAGCAAGAAAGCCTGCTACTAAAAAACTGTATATTAGCAAATGGAAAAGATTTTTTAGTTGATGCCATCAACATAACCAGCACCCATTCAGGGGTAGTTGTTCTCTGGTTTTACAATATTTGTGTGAATTATTATCCTATGGACTTTCTTATTCCTCTATTAAGGTTAGTATATCAGCCATTTCAGAGTGTCTACCATGGTTCTTCCTCTCTCAAGACAGTCTCATTTCAGAATGTTCTTGAAAGGGGTTTTGTACAAGAGACCTCTAAGTAAACTGGTGACCCTTCCTAGGGATCTTAATCTTGTGTTTGAAGAGATTTGAACCAGCTAATCTGACCTACTTGAGGTTCTTAACAATGAAAACAGTTTTACTGATTGCTCTTACGTCTGCTAGAATCTGAGTTACAAGCTCTTATGGTGAGTAAAACCCTAGCTCTTTTTCCATAGGGACAGGGTTTCCTTGAGAATGAATCCTCTTTATGCCTGAAGTAGTATCTGAGTTTACTTTAAGACTATCCATCTCCACATTTTCTTTCCTGAGCCTAAAAATGAAGGAGAAGTTATACTCCATACCTTGGATGTCCACAGACAAGTCAGGTACTATCTTGACAGAACTAAATCTTTTAGGTATTTGGATCAATTGTTCATTTCTTGTGAAGTTAAGAAGAAGGGATAGTCTCTGTCAAAACAGTCTATTTCCAAATGGTTGTCTATAGCTATTGCCTTTTGTTTTACTCTCCATATTAAATCTATTCCAGGCAGGGTTAAGGCCCACTCCACCAGGGTTTTGGCTTCATCTATGGCTTTTTGGAAATGGTTATATTCTTGAAGTATTCTAGCAGCTACTACTTGGCCCTCTCTTCATATTTTTACAAAGCACTGTAAGTTTGATTCCTTCCTAGAGCTAAATGAAGCTTTGCTAGTACTATTCTCCAGGGGCTCCTGGACCCTTCTGCGTCCTTCTCACAAGTATAGTTGGCTATGGTAATCTACCCATATAGCTAAAGATACTACAGCAGTGATTAGTATGAAGAACTTAGTACAGTTGTGTAAGTTGAACTTACCATAACAATAGATGTTCGAATGATTACTGCTGCAGTCGCTACTTCCTTCCTCCACCTCCTTGGTTTTTGTGTGTTTTTTTCTAAGTAAGGGTGTGTGGACATTTTATTGTCTGTTATTCCTAGCATTGTCCTTTCAGGATTCAGCCTTCCTCTGTCTGCTGGAAGAAAAGCTCTGAAGAGCTTTTTACTCAGACTTGTCTTTTCGTCATCTCAGCTTGAGCTGCTTGACTGTTTGGGCACATGAAAGATGATCTGAAGCTTTGGAAGCTGGCAGACTGTTATATCCTTGGCAGAATATAACCCATATAGCTAGGGCTATTGCAATAGTGATCAGTCAAATATCTACTGTTAGTGTAACTTCCACTTAGACAACTGTACTTTAGCTAGTCCTGCTTGGGCTTCTACCCAAATGTTGTAATTTCTACTGCTGCAGCATCCCTCCCCATAGTAAGTTAGCACATTTGTATGGAGTACTCCCCATAACAGTACACTTAAAGGAGAGGTCACTCTAACAGTAAAGCTACCCTCCTTCCTTCTCCATATTTATTTGCTTTGATTATCAGTTATTTTTTTCTTAGTAGAGAAAATAGTATTAACTGTACATAATTGTAATATTCTTATTGTGCTGTAACATGTAATTTTATTCATTTAGATAATTTGTTATCACAAGTGTGTTTTCCTGTGAATGTATCTTCAGTGCTGCTTGTTTACTTGTATGGGAGCCTTGCATCACCAAACATCAGTGGATATGTCTGCATGAGTCCAGCATTGGTCCTTACAAGAGAATATGATTGCTACAAAAAAATGGCTATAGCATCACATATTTACTGGAGGGAAACATAGGTTTGGTGGTAGAGTTGTTGTATCTTTTGGCTTTTCCCGGTTAGGGGTCGCCACAGCGGAACTCCGGTCCGCTAATGATTGGCAGTAGATTTTTACGTACCGAGTTGCCAGCCCTGACGCACAATCTTCAATGAAGGTACGCCCATTCACGCGTGTCTCCACACAGAAGACGCTTTAGCTGAGAATCAAACAGGACAATGTCATACTGTGAGGCGACAACGTCACTGCAGCACCACCACAGCAGTTTTAACCTTACCTTAAAGATTTCTTTGTTATAGTGAGTAGTTCACACAAATATAGTTACAGATTTCCGGTGCGCTTGGATCAAACAGACTTTGTTACTACTTTTCAAGGTAGTATGCATGTCTAATTACAAAATAAGATTTGCCTTCTTCAGGTAAGACAGATACGTGCATATTGTGATTGTTCCTAGTTCTACTGTAGTTGCAAACATACCTCCCAACAAATTAAAATTCTGTTTTGGTGATGGAGGTAATTTATATCAAGTACTTGGTTCCTTTTTTATTTTAGTGCATATTTGGAGTTACTATTACATAAATGTAACTGTAAGGTGAATAGTCCCATGTGACACTTTATTTTTTATCTTTTTTATGATTTTGTATTTCATTTCATCTTGTTTACGTTTTGTGATTCAGGTGATATTATTTTTTAATTTGTCTGACTTTATTTTTGCTCTACTTTTAAATGCCCTATTTTAAAAGGCCAGGTAATGCTTACTTTTATAAATGTATGCCACGTCCATTCTGCATCTCTACTTTGTTAGTTCTTTTCAAGCTTACACCACTGTTTAGTCTTCACTGCTAATTGTTGCTTTTGTTCACATGCATAAGTGTCATGGTCTGATGTGACTCCATGATATAGATGAGATGATACACTGTTGGAAAGACCTCTTATGTCTGCCGTTATCAGTGTAACACTGTACAGTATGAAGACATTTGCATCTCAAAGCTTGTATACATGACACTCAATGAACAATTATCTTTGCCATTCTGCTAAAGTTCTGTAAAAACAGTTGTGTACAAATTGCATTTGATATATATATATATATATATATATATATATATATATATATATATATATATATATATATATAAGGGTATAACTATGATTTCTGGAACAATGCGCCATCTTATATACTTCAATATGCCACCCTCAAAAAATAACCTTCCTCACACCTCCAACCCAGGCAGTACATGTTTCTGAAGAGTATACCTTTTCAGTACTGTAGTTCTGCTAAATAGCTTGCTCTACTATCACAAAATAAATTAAAGAACCAATGAAAGGGATGCTGACTGAGAAGTCATTCTCAGAAATGAAAAAAAAAATGCATCTTGCATTCCCTATGCCGTTGTGTGCTTGGAGCATGCCTGCTGTCACCCTTGTAAGTGTCCAGATGAATTATAAAGAAAAGTTCAGCCCTGTTAGTCTCATAAGACTGTCTGAATTCAGAAATCATCTTAAATGTGGAAAATGAAGTGCCTCATTTCATTACTTCACTGGAAACTAATGGTTGTGTTAGTACTTGATGTACATCATAAGTGTTTATAAAAGAAGGGTTTGAGCCAAGATTTAATCAGGCCGATTGCAGTGACCACATGTTTAAGATACAGTGCAAAGGAAACTCCATTTACTTTGAACAGATTAAACTGACATGCTTGTTTCTGTTTTAACCAGGGAAGGAACTGTTTGGCTTGGATACACTTCACAAAAGCCTGTGGATTAAACTGTTGGAGGAGATGTTTCTTGGTATGCCCAGTGAGTTTCCTTGGGGAGATGAAATCATGCTGTTTCTCAATGTGTTTAATGGAGCTCTGCTTCTACACCCCGAGGACAGTGCTTTGCTTAGACAATATGCTGCTACAGTTATCAATACTGCTGTACACTTCAACCACCTATTTTCTCTCAGTGGCTACCAGTGGATCTTGCCCACCATGTTACAAGTAAGTCAATGATCGACTCTGAATATTTCTTATTCTTGCTATAGTTTGATCTTAACTGTACAGTAGAACTGAATCTAGCAACATGGATATGATTTAGAATGCTCTACTTATAGATGAAACATTTATAAATATGGAGTTTGGCATTACGTCAAAAACACAAAGGTTTGAAACATAAAACATTGTATCTGAAAACTATGAAAAAAAAAACAAACCAAAAAAAAAGTCTTTTATTCAGGAGCAACCCCCCAGCACACCACCTGCATCATATATATATACCAATTCTGAGGTAACATTACATTTGGGACAGGGCAAACTCTCAGCCCCCACAAATACCTGTAACCGCTGTAAAAGCAGACTTGATATTCTGAATGTTCTACTAAACAGTGAAGTTCATCATATTGATCACTGCTGCGGTAGGCTTAGCTATATGAGTTATAGACTGCCCGGGGTATAACAGCCAGCTAGTTTCCAAAGCTCCAGGGCACCTTCCATGTGTCCAAACTGTCAGGTACCTCGGACTTAGCTGACTAAAAGAAGTTTGGGTGCCAAGCCCTTCAGAGCTGTACTGCTATAGGAGAGTGCAACTCCTGTAAGGCTTTCAAGGATTAATGGTTGGTCTGGTGCTGTTTCTTTGCTGGGCAGCAAAGTCCTATTAGGGAAACCCTTCCATTTTGTAAATATTATTTGTGTTTTATCACGTTCCTCTTCAGGAAAGTTATTTTAAAGCTGGGAATTTTGTGTTTTAACAGACTGTCATGAGACTGTATTGCACTTTTAAATGGGAGCACTCTCTTTTTCCTGTCAATTTAATAGTTGTGTAAAGTGAGTGGACCAGTTTTTCTGTGGAAAAATTGTTTATTTTACTTTTGGGAGGCTGGCAAAGAATATTGATTGGATTTTTACTGTGTGTTTTTGTAAAAAAAGTTACTTTTAAAGACTTTTTACCAACATTTGCTGCTTAGAACAAACTACCAATCTTATAGTTGGTTCTTCCTTCAGCTACAAAATGAAAAAGTTAAGCAAACAGCCTTTGTCACCACAGCAAGCTATTGATTTGCCTCAGCTTTGGGTGGATGACTCTTCTGTGGCCATTTGTTGTATTTCAGACCATTCATCTTTTAACCTGGATTTCCTGATGTAGTAATTGCAGCCACTGTGGACAAAGAGTTAGCCAAGTCCTCTGTGGCTGTTGGAGACCTGTCATTGGGCAAGGGAGAGACACTCTTGTCAGTCATTGGAGAGGGAATTCTGTTATCAGAATGCCATGCCCATCCCTGAGAAAGCTGCTGCTGCCATTGGTAACACTGTTGGCCCCATTTTTCATGTCAAAAAGAAAAAGAAAACTAAGCATGTGTGTACTGCCCCTCAAATTTTCTTAGGAGTAATTTACTGGGTCTGGCTCAGGGTTAATTCTGGATACTGATCATTCATATAAAGTAGTTTCTGGTAAAAGAAAGAGGGATACCTCCGTTCTTGAAGAGATATATGATTAAGAATTTGAATAGGGAAATGAAGGGACAGATACAGGATTTCCTCCTCAGATTTCTGATTCAGACTCAAGGAGAGGTCAGTTTCTGATTTTCCCTGTGGGGTGTCTCTCTCTATGAGAATATTGCTAGAATATGTCAGTGATTTTAGTAAGAGAACACTGAGGTTTCTCATTCACTCAGAAAATACTTTGAGTTGTTTCAGAAGACATTTCCAGAACCTACACCCATTCCTCCTGTTTTGTCTGCTTTAGAGGATGTGTGGGTTACTGCCTGCGTGTTTCCTGATAGTCAGCTAGCTGCTTTTGAAAATATAGAGAGGATGTATACATTTACTCATTCTTTTAAGTTTGTATACACTACTACCAAATCTGACCCAGCTGCTATAGCTTTAGTTGATTCTACTGCTGCTAAGCACTTAGTTAATTCCAGTCCTACTCTTTTTGATAAGGATGGGAAAATTATTGATACATACGGGAAAAAAGTGTGTACTTTTACAACTTTGATTTTCAGAATTTTGAATTTGTGAGGCTGCTATGTAAGTTTGTTCTGACTAATTGTGAAAATATGAGGAATAATTTATCTGATGATGTCCTTCTGTTGCATTATTCTTTACATGAGAGAGTTATCCACCGTAGGCAACCCAATGTCGGCCAGTATACAAAAATCTTTCACTACTGTAGGGTGCATGGTACGTCATGTCATCGGTCATAGGTTGCTGTTGTATGTCAGCCATAAAAGTGACATACGTACGTACTGACCCCAGAACTTCTCTGCTGCCAGTCTGAATGCCACCTTTGAATGCCGGTTTGCTCACTTAGCTGTTACGTTAGCTGTGTTCCAATGGTTTTATTTTCAGATAAGTGCCTCTTTGGGGAATTCTTGTTTCTTTTATTGATTTATTTAGTTGACATTTGTTGACCGGGAAAGCCTGACTGGGAGAAAGCCCTTTTTCAGCGGAGGCCTGGGGAGAAAATCTTCACAATACAAATATAAAAAATACATGTTACAATGGAAGTATATATACAGTAAGATTAGCAATATATAACATGACGATAAAAAAGAAGAAAAGAGACTAAAGGAAATTATATATAACAGAAGTGCATGAAAGTATAACATATATAGAGCAGAAGATAGTAAAATGCAGTATGTTGACTGGAAACTAATAAAAATCAACAGAAGGAGAAATATGCTAAGGTAGGATAGAAGTATAAAAAAGAAAGAAGAGAAAAGGATAGAGTAGGAACTAGATTCAGTTAGGGTGATTACAGTGACATTTATTTTGCTGCTGTTTTGTGGTAGGTTTCCTATCATCAAAAAAAGGCAAATGCCAGTGTGGAAGACACACCACACAAAGGTAGCTATCTCCAGTGCAGTGTTTATTCTGCCTAGGGCCTACCCATAACTACAAATCCTGTCCCATTTGCCAGGCCGTTGTGTCCAAGACCCTAAGAAGTAGTCCCCCCTAGCCATTTACTTGGAAAGCCAGCACTTAAAGTTGCTAGCTAAAAGAGTGATGGAGGTAGAGTTAGTTACGAAGAGGAAGGCCAAAAAGCCAAGGCCTGAGCCTTCTGCTGTGCTTCTTACCACCGACGTCTCTCCTGAGATAGATGAGAGCCCAGAGATATGTACAGTTCCTGGCTCCAGTTCACAGGTCGAGCCTGATGTTGAAGCCACCTAGGATCCGACTACAGGCACATCCTCAGAGACCGAGCAGGCATCTGTCTCGGATGTACAGGGGAAACCTAGGCTCTTGATAACCGAAGGCTGTAAGAGAATACCTCAGACCCTTGCGCACGAGGAAATTCACTCTGATATTATTGAATGTAGGCCTACGTCTGGGCGTCCTACATTATATAGGACAGGTCTGCATCAAAAGAAGAAGCAGAACACCTTTCCCCCAAAGGAACTCAGAGTGATTAGCAACAATTCACCTAAGGCCTTTTCAAGGCCTTTATGTCCTTTAAGCCCCATCTGGGTGTATCCAAAGCGAAGAAGCCGAACCAGGATGCAAGTTGATACTTTATTATGAACAAACAGAAGTTTAAAAACAAGCGCTTTCACTTGGTTGTTACCAAGCTTTATCAAGTTAAAATGAAAAATGCACCAGAGAGTTTAAATATGCTCTGGTAGGTCACTAATTAACTAATTAGCATAATTGATTGCAAACCACGTACATTGAAGTTAATGTTGCATTCTAACACTTAAAATCAAAAACATCAATGTGCTGTCACAAAAAAGTATATAAAAAGTATGTATAAAAATATATTCTTTTAACCAATTCTACAAAGATTGATACAAATAAAAATAGCTAACGAATCTAAAAAACATATTAAATCAAATATTCTAATATAGAAAACACATTCAAATACAGCATTCGCAAAAATACAGCATTCATAAAAAACTCAGGATTGAATTCTCAAAAAGTATGTAGTAAAGGTACATCAAAATATTAAATATATACAGTGAATATAAGTGTATGTACAAATACAAATATCTTGTAAAGGCAAGTTCCCCAAGGAGTTGTTTCAAAAACTAGGAATAGTTTCTTTATAATCCGGCCATTCTCAGTTTAAGGACACTACTTATATTAATGTTGTCATTCAGACCGGGGTATCTGCCTGCATCCAACTTAAGTTGCCAAAGGAGTTCTTTGTACTCAAGAGTTGTTTCCCAGTCTCCCCCCTGGCATCCAGCATCACTTGCTCTAGTACAATAAATTTAAGGTCAATATTAGGCAAGAAAGGGAATGTTTATAAAATGCATTAGATTCCTTATGTTTGCCTATGTCGTAAAAATGCTCATATATTCTTTTCCTAAGTGGTCTCTTGGTTTTGCCAACATGAAAACTGGAACAGGGGTTGCAGAAACCTAAATACACTACTCCTTTTTGGATTTATCCTTCTTCTTGGTTTTGCTTGTTTTTCCTTTGGGTTCTAAGTACCCCATCTGGGTGTGTCAGTCCCTGCCCCCCTGGACTGCTTCCCACATAAAAGGGTTAGGTAAGAGGTTTCATCCGAGGAAGAGGCATCATCAGAAGAGGAATCTCTAGCCTATTCCTCACAGATCCCCACCCCTTTAGACTATGCCTCCCCAGAAGAGGACTCCAATGGAGCTGACTCACCTATGGAAGAACTCTCCTTTGGAGAGACTCTGGGAAAAATGAGGGATCATTTCAAATGGGAGAGCACTCAGATATCTGAAGTAAGAGATACTAAGATCTTTTGCAGGTGGAATCACCCAGCCCTTCAGCTATTCCTCCTGTGCTATCAGCCTTTTTAGATGCCTTTGTATCTGCCTCCCAGTCCCCCGATTCCCAGCCTCCTGCCCCTAAGAAGCCTGACTGATTTTACAAGGTCCAATAAATACAACTCTAGAAAAATGCCAGATTCTTTTAATAAAACAACAAAGCTTTCGGATTGCAAATCCTTCATCAGTGTTTGTAATCCGAAAGCTTTGTTGTTTTATTAAAAGTATGTGGCATTTTTCTGGAGTTGTATTTATTGGATTTGTTCATTTGGCTACAGTTTCAGTTCTATCACTGCTTCAACCTTAATATTTTGTGATTTTACAAGGTACCTGAGGACTGCAAGTTTCTGTTCAGATGCCCTTTAGCAGATCCATCAGTTATTTCACTGGCATCAGACATACCATCCAGGTTACTGCCTTCATCTTCTCTCCTTCCATCAGATAAGTACAGCAGGATCCTGGAAAGGCTGGGCAAAAAGTGTACACTTCAGCCACCCTAGCATTTAGAGCCAGTAATTACCAAACACAAATGACCAAATTTGCCTTAGAGCTTCTGTCCCAACTTTCTCAGGTCATTGTTGATTTACCTGATTCAGAGAAAAAGATCTTGGCTGCGTCCTTGCATGGAGCATCCTCACAAGTAGCCCGCCACTCCATCAAATGGAGATGTGATGCTGCAGAGGCTTCTGCCAGGGCAGCTGCCTCAGGCTCTGTCTTAGGGAGATTCTCCTGGTTAAGACTCCAGCCTTTACCAGAGAATATTAAATTTAAACTTATGGATGCCCTTTGAAAACTCTGCATTGTTTGGCCTTGAAACTGCTAATTTATTTAATTCTCTGCTGGAAAAGGGTAAGGAATTGCAGGAACTGAAGCACTTTGTTGTTTCTGCAGTGCCCAAATTTCAACTAAATTACCCAGCTAAAACTGCCTTTGTACATAGATACTCCCACTGTCCTCCTCCATCTAAAACAAAAAGGGTGGTAGGAGGCCTCAGCAGCCCAGTGCTTCCCCTGCAACTCCAGTTGAGAAGTAGCATTTTCCTGACAAGCCTGGTTCCGTCTGATTGCCCAGACCACCTCACCCACATTCCCCTTTCCCAGCTCCTCTCTCTGTCTCTGCCAGTCTAGGAATGAATAACTCAAGGCTCCTGTTTTTTTCTATCATTTTAAAAAGGATACTTTCTGGTATGGGATTCCCTGCCTTCCTTCAGCAGCATCCCTAAACCATCAAGAGAACAACTACCCTCCTTTACAGAGGTGCTGCTAGATACAAGGGACCATTCAGGAGGTACCCCATGAGCAAAAAGGGGTTTCTACTCCAGAATGTTCCTAGTGCCAAGAAATGATGGTTCTTGGAGACCCATTCTGGATCGGTCTCATCTTAACACCTTCTTGAAGATGCTCATCTTCAGTATGTTAACTCAGTCCTTGTTTCCTCTTATTCTGCCACAAGCCTATTTGGATATCAAAAATGCATAGCTACACATTCCCATCCACCCCAACTGCAGGAAGATTTTACATTTCTCTGTGACTTCCTAACATATTAAGTTCTCTGCCTAACCCTTTGGACTTTCTACTGCATCATGGGCATTTAGAAAATGTCTTGCTCCTGTGATTGCCTACTGCAGGCTTCAGGGCATCCACATTTTTCCTTACCTGGGTGATCTCCTGTTTCTGGCAGCCTCCCCAGAGATCCTGGGGCAAAACATCGTCTTTGTCATTTCTCTTCTACAAAGTCAGGGATTCACCATAAATCACAAAAAATCTGTCCTCACCCCTCTCAAGATCACAGTTTCCTGGGATGCTGAACACAAACAGACCTCATGAAGGTCTCTCTTCCCCATTGGAAGCCACAGGACCTCACCTCCTACTTCCAAAACCTTCTGCCTCGTCAAAACATTTTAGCCAGAGAGTTCTTCAGGGTTCCTGTTTTCATGGCATCCACCATACCAATGCTACCTCTGGCCAAACTTCACGTAAGAAAACTCCAGTGGTTCCTAAAGTCAGTTTAGACGCAGCTTTTACATCCCCTGGAGTTTCCAGTGCCTCTCATTCCCTGTTTGAAGAGGGAACTACAATGGTGGAGCCAGCAAATGTCACTCAACCCAGATTGCCCCTTGGATCATCTGCCACCAGTCCAAGAGATGCCTCGGATGTGGGCTGGGGGGCAGCTTTCAGAAATTTGGAAGCCCAAGCAATAGGGTCCTCCTCTCAACAAAGGGAACACATTATTGTAAGGGAGAGGAGGGGGCTGGTGCTAGCCATTCAGACCTTTCCTCCTCTCTTCCACCCAGGACCTTTAAAGCTGTTCACAGACAATGTGATGGTCCTCTGGTATGTGAACAAGCAGAGGGGAGATAAATTCTACCTACTATGCAGGCTGGTACTGCAGGATTGGAAGCTGGCAGTCCAGTATCAGGTGACTCTTCAGACAGGGTACATTTCAGCCAGCCAAAATTGTGTGGTGGACACCTTGAGAACGTCCCTAACACAGTCCCATGAATGGATGCTTCAAAGGGATGTTTTCTGGATATTGTCCACCAGTGTAGTATACCTCAGGTAGATCTCTTTGCCTCCCCTAAGAACAGACAATTTCCACAATTTTGTTCCAGACTTCCACACACTCTGGTTTGGAAGGTGGATGCCCTCTTGTTCTCTTGGAAGGGCATGTTTCTGTATGCATTCTCTCCCCTTCCACTCATTCTGTAAGTTCTGTTCACAATTCAACAGGACAACCAGAAAATCTTGATGATGACTCCCTTTTTGGCCAAGACAGCATTGCTTCCCTCTTCTCCTGCATTTAGTCAATGGCAATTACCACAAGTTACCTCAAAGGGTGGACCTTCTCACACAAGACAAAGGAATTCTCATCCATTCCTACTTGTCTACCCTTTAGTTGACTCTGTGGGTGATAGGTTTTTAATTCCTTTTACCTGTTCTTTGAGGACATGATAAGGGTCCTGCAGGAGTCCAGGAAACCCAATACCAGAAACTCTTACGTATCCAAGTGGAAGAGATTTTCACTTTGGTGTCTCTCATGAAACCAGGATCCACTGTTCGTGGACGTCATTTTGATTCTATCTTATTTGTGTGAATGTCTCAATGCTGGCTTGGCCTACTCTTCAGTGAAGGTCCATATATCAGCTATTTCTGCCTGCCTGCCTCTATCCCCCTATGTGTAAGAGATTTTAGGCTAAACAATTTTTTAAAGGTGTCCTTCACATTAGACCTCCCAAGAAACCTACTCCTTCTCCTTGGGATCTTTTATGCTCTCCCCCCTTTCAAGCCAGCTTCATTGGCTTTCCTGCAACACCACTCCTGGAAAACTGTACTTCCACTAGCTTTAACTTCAGCCAGGTGTCTTTCTGAATTCCAGGCTCTTATGGCCTCTCCCCTTTTTGTTTTTTTTTTTTATAAAGACAGGGTGTCCTTGTGTACTAACCCTTCCTTTATGCCCAAGGTAGTCAATGAATTATCACTCAACCAGTCCATTCATCCTACCTTCTTTTCTACTCCCCAGAAGTGAGAAGGTGCTGCACACCCAGGATCTGCACAGACAACATATTTTTTTTTAGACAAGACTAAATCTATCAGGAAATCAGACTACTACCTTTTTGTTGCCTATCATCCAGATTTCTGGGCTTGCCTGTTTCCAAGCAGACTATTTCTACTTGGATCTCTAAGGCTATTTCATTTTGTTATGTGAAGCGTGGTAAGACCCTTGCTTTTTCTGTAAGTGCCCATTCTGTTAGGGCTGTAGCTTCATCGGGTGCCTTCTTCAAAGGACTAGATACTAGCTTTATTCTTGAAGCTGCTACATGGACTTCTGTGCATACTTTCACTAAATATTACAAATTAGATTGTATTTCTAAGTCTAGGGCAGGTTTTGCCAGGGCCATACTCCATGGCTTTCTGGAGAGCTCGACTGCTTCTTCCTGCAATTTCTCCTCATGAGCTTTTATACTCTCCCTCATGTAAAGCATACTGCAACAGATGAATAGAAGGACATAGAATAGTTATGTAAAATCTTACCATAACAATAGATGTCATTCTCTTCACTGTTTCAGTATTCCAATCCCTTCCTCATTCACCCTGGATGTTTGGATCTTTACCTTGGATGCTCATATCCTACTTTCGTTAGGCTGGCACTCCTCCTGGGGCATTTACTTCTGAGGTCAGTGCAAGCATACTTCACTTTTATGGCCGACATGTAACAGCAACCTATGTGCAACATACCACACATCCTACTGCAGTAGTGAAAGACTTTTGTATACTGTCCAATATTGGGTCACCTATGGCAGACAACTCCCTCATGTAAAGAATACTGCAACAGAGAAGAGAAGGACATCTATCATTATGGTAAGATTTTACACAACTATTTTTTTCTTATCAGAAACAAAAAAAATGCTTTAAATTATTTAGTTTGTTTCATTGCACTGGTCAGTACTGTGTGACTATGCTGATATTGCTTCCAGGGCTGTGGTCACTGGTACTGTTTTGAGGAGGTGTGCATGTCTGCATTACCCGAGATTAAGTTTTTGGCCCCTCTGCTGCAGAGGTTAACAAAAAGTGTGATGAAATGCGTAAGGATGTCCAGTGAATCCCTTGATTTTTCATTCCTCCTTTTCCTAATTTTCTAAGGAATTCTCTAACTCCTCATCCAGTTTTGGCAGAAAGCAGAATAAGCAGAGTGACGTCCATCCTCTTGGCCAGTGGTCAAGGAGTCTCGATCCTCACCATGGACACCATTGAGGGATGTTCACTTGGAAGAAAATAGATACACACTGTATTTCCAGACGCAGCTCTCTTTACCAAGTACAGTTTCCCTTAAGAGCATACAGGGAACACAGTCCCATCCTGGGGATGGTTTTCCCGCTCTCTCACAAGGCCCCAAATAATACTTCCCAGTGGCACAGCTGTAGAACCGAGTCCTCAGCACAGTGTTCCAAGCCAAGTCCTCCACCATCCTTTAAGGGAAACAGGTGCTGTGTGTCCCTGATCCATGTAGCTGACACGCACACTCTTTGAGATTTGATTTTCACACACACACACACACACACACACACACACACACACACACACACACACACACACACACACACACCTGGGAAAGGCTGGCACAGATTTACTAGTTATGTCCTCTCTGCCCAGACTATAAGGTAGGTACTGCCATCAGAACACTTCAAAGCAATTTACTCTAAGGCTCTGACAAGGGTACCCAATTATACTGAGCAGAATTAATACTAATACAAATGGTAGTGTTTCACCAATGCAACAAGGCTTTCAGAAGTGGCCTCAGTGTCAACAAATAAATATATGTATTCTCAAAAGTTAAAGTAGTCTCTAAAAGACCAGCCACAATGAAAAGTTTAAATATATTTACTAATAAATAATAAAAGAACATGAAAATACTAAATATATATTTACAGTAAACACCAGAGTTTTAGTCACAGGAAATATTAATAAAAACACAGATGGATACATTCACACAGATACAGAAAAACAGTACTTAACTAAGCTCACTATGTTTTCCTGACCTAAAGAATTAATATTCCCTAGTTACTTACTAAAGCAAAAGAAGATGAAGTGGGTGAGTGGTCTTCCTTCTTTGTCAGGTTTCAAAAACAGACTTCTGTCTCATATAGTATTAAAACATCACTTCAGTGCTATACGTCTGGTTTTCTGACTCTGGTTCCTGCACTAGCCCCCTTTACTAGAAACTGAACCAGAATCTAGTACACAGGTGTTACCATACACACAGATAAAGCATTGCTGAGATGTGTTATAGCATCTGAAAGCTATAAAACCAATTAATTCTCCCCTAAGGACAATACAGTAGGATTCCTCATCCTGGTTTTCACAGACATTTCATCTCTGGCTGCAGTCAGAAGTGTAAGATACAATCTTTATGGCCTAAACCAGGTAATTTAATCTCAGACTATTTTTCAAAGTTTGCTGGACTGAGATTAACCTCTTCTGTTCCAGTATCCTCTGTTACAGTATATTCATGTTAACAGTTACAATACAGTCTGGCATGCAGGTGTATTTCTTTTCTGTCCAGCAGGACCCACTGTTGGTACATTTGTAACACAAGCAGCTTTACAAATACATTGTCAACACAAGCATCTGTACAAATCAGTTTGATATGCAAATGACATATAATTCTTTACAAATCTCCAGCTAGCTATGCTGGCATGTGTTACACATCCATTGCCCTACTTCTCCTGGCATAGCTGGCAATACCTCACATCATCAAATCTTTCCCCTTTGAAGACTCAAGCTAGTTTTTCAAATGACCCTTGAGAAACATGGCTTGAGGGGCATGAGCCTGTCTGGGAACACATTAATAAATACCCTGTCTTGAGAAACCATCTGCATTGGCATTGCTGACCCCACTTCAGTGCTGCACTGTCATGTTGTGTGCCTGCAACCATAGGCTACACCTTGATTACATGGCATTTTGCTGGCTGGCTCAATGTAGCCATAGATCCCCCTCAGACACCTCCTGCCACCCATTGCAAATACTCAGCACAAGGGCGTCCCTATCATGGTAAGGCTCCATCATGTAAATATGGTACAATCTGTGTCCCTGCTTCCTGCCTAGCAGTTCTACCATGTAGGTAACATCACTGACCTTCCTTACCACTTGGAAGAGTCCATCCCAAGCTGCCTGCAGCTTATTGTGTCTGACAGTAATGAGCACCATAACCTTCTGTCCCACTGCATACCCTCAGGCTCTAGCATTCCTGAATTACCAGACCTTTTTCTGCTGTTGGGCTCCTGCCAGGTTCTCCTGGGCCAAGCCCATGAGCTTCCTAAGCCTTATCCTGAGGTTTAAGACATATGCCACAACAGACTCCTTGTGGGATTCACACTCACCCTCCCACTCATCATGAATCAGATCTAAAGGGCCCCTTACCCTATACTCATAAGCAACCCAAAGGGTAAAAAAACGTGGATTCCTGGGGTACCTCTCTATATGCAAACAGCTGATGTGGCAAATATTTGTCACACTCTCTCTTAAACTGGTCTGCAAATGCCCATAGCATGGTCTTTAGTGTAGAGTTTAACCTCTCCACAGGACCATTTGTCTGCGGGTGGTGGGGGTGATTTTCAGGTGCTTCACCCCACAACGCTCCCACAGACAAGCCAGTAGGTCTGACATGAAATTGGCACCTGTGTCAGTTAGTATTTCTGTTGAGAAACCTACCCTACTGAAAATCTCTAACACCTTCTCTGCCTCGATGGAGGACAGAGCCACCACCTCAGGATATCTAGTAGTATAATCTACTACCACCAGGATATACTTCTTCCTTGTGGAACTTGGGGTACTCAGAGGCCCCACAGTATCCATAACTACCCTCTGAAATGTCTCCTCAATCACATGCAAAGGCATTAAAGGAGCTTTGACCTTATCTACTTTTTGGCACTGCCCACAGGATCTGCAGTACATTGTTACATCCCTTGCAATCCCAGTCCAGTAAAAGTTCTGCATAATAAGTCTCTTGGTGCACTTTATGACCATATGACCTGCAAAGGAATGTCATAGGCTATGGCTAGAAGTGCCACATGGTAGGGTGTAGGCACTACCAAATGTTGTATTACCTCCCTGTAGCCCTCCCTCAGGGCCCACTCCCTATACAGTAACCCTTTGTTCTAGTATGCAGACTCCCCTTTTCCCTGACAATCAGGTGCCTCCCTAGCTACCTCCCTCTAGCTTTGTAATGTAGAGTCTGAGAGCTGAGCCTGTCTCAACTCTATCTTTGTGACCCTTACAAGTTCCCCTTCCACAGGAAGTCCGGTATCTTCTGACAGCTGTGCTTCACGGTTAGCGTGGGTACTACCACTCATATCTGCCCTTGCAGTCACTATATCCAAGGGAACATCAGTACCTACCAGCAGCTGTGGCTCACCTTCAGGTTCACTGCTAACAGTGTAGTTTCTTCCCTGAAATAGCCACATCACTATCCCTGGCTTCAGGTGTGGGGTCTGTCTGGGTCTCCTCCAGGCTATCAGCCCCACATACCTGTCTCCAACCCTGACTACATATAACTGCATGCACACAAGGTACTGCATTATCAAAATCATTCCCTATCAAGACATCTGTGGGGATATCCTCAAACACCAAGTATGTCTGTGCAGCAACAACAACAAACTGAAGAACCAAACCAGCAAATGGAACAAGCAGGCACAATGTAGAAGTACACCACTTTAATAGTTCAAAAACCACAGGTTAAACAATAAACCTGTGTTTTTTGAACTATTAAAGTGGTGTATTTCTACATTGTGCCTGCTTGTTCCATATCCTGAAACACACCTACTTGCTTGCTTCCTTTTCCACCCTCCCAATCAAGGTGAACCTTGGCCAAAGGCATTTGGAATGGGGTCCCTCCTAAAGCTCTGTCTGGAGTGGACTAACCAAGCAAGTATTGCTCTTCGTTAAACATTGCAGACTTTAAAATGGTTATGTCAGAGGCTATGTCTCTCTTAACAGTGGCCTGTTTTCCATCCACTAAGATAGGATATAAACTCCTGTGATAGTCTGGTATCCCTGTCCTCCAAACAACGTACCACTGGCATACTGTTGTTCCCACTTGCTGGCTCCCACCTTTTGTTCCCCCCCTTACTTCAGTGGACATCTATATGCTACATGGCCCCACTCGTTACATTTAAAACCTCTAACCCTTGATCCTGAATGTGCATCTGAGCTAGTGACTTCCCCTGTTACTGGTGGACTCTGTTGGGGGTGGTTTAGGCTGCCAGCCATGGGTTCCGTTATATCCATGTGCAGCACTGGATATCCCTTTTTTGTGCAGTGATGCCCTACTTGCTAAGTAGCGATCCTCTTTTTTTCCCCAGCTCATCTGCAAAGTTACACTCCTGGTCTGCCAACCAGATTCTCATGTCCTCAGGCAAAGTGCTAAGGGCTTGTTCCGTCACCAAAAGGTTTGCCAGCCTTTCAAAAGGGTCTATGTCAATTCTTCGAACGCTTAAAATTTCGAACATTCAAAATTTCAGGTGTTCAAAGATTGACTTTCAATGGCGCCGTATGGTGCGGTCTTGGAGTTGGTATATTTAAGTAGGGGTGTGTGGGGGGTGCAGGGGTGCTTGCCCCCCTGCTCGCACTGTTAAGGTGTGTTTTCTTTTTTTCTTTTTTCTTTTTATTTAATATTCGAACATCCAAATGTCGAACATTTGGTCTCGACCATGTAACGTTCGACATTTTGGATGTTCGAATATTTAACATAGACCCTTTCAAAAGTGGTGACCTGACACCCACTAACCCATGTATGAAAATAAATGCTTAACTCAGCAATGTAATCACATACACTTTTATCTGCCTTGCATCTATGCTAACAAAACTTTTTATTCTGTAAGCTTCGGTGTTAACTTAAAACATTCCAATAAACATTGTTTTATTTTATCATGGTTTAAACAATCAGTATCAGACAATTGAGAAACAGCAGTTATAACTTTACCATGAAGTAAGGAGGTCAGGAACTGTACCCAGAGCCCTTGGTCAACATTATACTGTTTACGTACTCTTTAAAATATATAAATAAAACTATCAAAATTATCACCCTCTGCAAACTGTGGAAGAAATTGACTGACCTTTATTGCTTTTGGGGTTCAGTTATTTCTTTCCGCATTAACTCCATGACACTGACAGAGTCATAACCTCCCCCTTATGTCGGTGCTGTTTCTCATTTTCTTCAGCCTCCAAATGCTGCAGTCTCTCTACCAAGTCTAATTCCAAGTGTTTGGCCTACAGTTCAAGTGTGTTTAACTCCAGATGGATTTTTTAAGTTCTCTGAGAAAAAGGTGAACTGTCCTGTTTCTTAGGTCTGCACATCCCCACCTCCAGACTAGTTAATCCTCCTGGTTGATGGTCTGGGCTACAGCTGTGACTAAGGCTGAAATCATTTTGTCTTTAGTCAGGTTGGCATGCATCATTCTTTTGGCTTCACACACCTTGGCCAAGTGGTTCTTTGTCACCTTGCCATAATTCTCTGCTATCATCTTTGCCTGCCTTTCCTGACTAAACTAAGAAAAAATAGGAACTTGTGGCTGCTGATAGTACAGACACCTTCAGTGACAACTGCCTACAGGCTACAGAAGTTCAATTAATATCCCCACCACTGCTCACCAATATGTGACGTCCCTTCTCTGGGCCAGTGATGGAGTCTCAATCCTTACCATGGACACCGGTGAGGGAAGTTCAGTTGGAACAAGAATAGATACACAGATTATTTCCAGATGAAGCTCTCTGCACCAAGCAAAATTTTCTTTAAAAGCACACAGGGAACGCACTCCTGTCCTGGGGCTGGGTTTCCCTCTCTCTCACCACTCCCCAAATAAGACTCCCCACTGGTACAGCTGTAGAGTTGAGTCCTCAGCCGAGTGTTCCAAGCCAAGTCCTCCACCACCCTCTCTCTGTGAAACCAGTGCTCTGTGTCACTTCTGCAAGTAGCTTACACACACACTGTTTGAGATTTGATTTTCACACACACACAAACACACACACACACACACACACACACACACACACACACACACACACACACACACACACACACACACACACACACACACACACACACACCTGAGAAAGGCCAGCACAGATTTACTAGATATGCCCCCTCTGCCCATACTGTAAGGTAGGTACTGCCACCAGAACACTCCAAACCCATCTTCTCTAAGGATATTACAAGGGTACCCAATTATACTGAGTAAAATTAATACAAATACAGATGGTAGTGTTTGACCAATGCAGCAAGACTTTCAGGAGTGGCCGCAGTGTCGCCAGAAAGTGCCGGTAAAGGTTAAAATATTCTCAAAAAGACCAGTCACAATGAAAAATTTAAATATATTTAATAATAAATAGTAAAAGAAGATGAAAATACTAAATAGCTATTTAAAATAAACACCAAAGGTTCAGTCACAGGAAATATTAAAAATAGCACACATGGATAGATTTACACAAATACAGAAAAACAGTACTTAACTAATCCCACTGACTGATTTAGAGAATTACCAGTTCTGGATCTTTCTTTCCTAAACCTGTTTGTGATCGTGTCCAAAGTTAAAGTGATGCAACTTCACAACCTGTTACCTCTTTATGTTTCAAGTTTGATTGTAACACTAGACTTAAAAGATGCTTAGCGTCACATCCCTATTCATCCAGACTTCACGTGTTTCTTAAGATTTTGTGTGTCTGGATAGCATTGTCTGTTCTCTGCCATACTCTTTGATGTATCCACTGCACTAAGCGTGTTCACAAAGTGTCTAGCTCCAAGTATAGCTCATTGTAGGCTACAGATTATCCACATTTTCCATCTTTAGATGGGTTGCTTATCCTTGTAGAATCTTTTTCATTGTGTCAGGAATCTCACTGTTGGGTGAGAGATCTCTTGCAAAATCTAGGATTCCAAAAAAACATTCAAAAGTCTTTCCTGACTCCTTCATACAGGGTTGTATTTCTGGTATGTCAACTAGACACCTTAGTTTAAAGAACTTT